>NC_084983.1:11531925-11764425 GCF_963691925.1 Scomber scombrus
TGGCAGTTTGGGGCACTGGTAACACTTGTTTTGTCCCCATGAATTCCCCACACTGCCGCAGCAATCCTCCTGATTGGTCAGGACAGGAAGCGGGGTACTGTTGCACTGAAACGGTGAGACAATGAAAACGAAATCAGTGAAATTTTCACACTCAACATCCATCACTGCATCAAGTGACTAAACTCACAGCTTGTTTGGGTGTGGTCTCCTGGAAGCAACGCCCCTTTGGTTTGTGTCTCGCAGGGATCGGGCGTGTCCCTGTCTTGTGAGGAGGTTTGACATCTGATTGGTCAAGAGGTTGAATGACGACCGAGGTGTCTGGCGTGTGGTGAACACGTACATTAATCTGCACTGTAAACGGAGAAAAAGTAGGGTTAGGGTTAGGGGCAATGTATCACAAACATATTCTCCCCATCACTCAAAACATGCTGAAATTCTGGCGTTAACTGTGGCTATTGATAGATACCTTCTGATGAGTGGTGCCCTACTTGTGTTGGTAGGGTTAAAACCGAGTGTGTTTTGCATCAACTGGGTGCGTCCTCCACCTGACTGCTCTGTGAGTTTGAGGCCATCTGGCTTCAAAGATATGGGGTAGACGGGCTGTTTGTTGCCTCGCGCTGCCTGAGCTTGCTGGAGTGGAAACTGGCAGAGTCGACCGGTGAAGCCAGGTGGGCACAGGCAGTGCTTCCTCGAGCTGCATACTCCTCCATTCATACACGTCAGGGGACACACAACTGTGGATACAGACAGGAAGAGGGTTGTCATACCGAGATGCCGACAGGTCAACAGTTCATAGCAATAAATCACATCAGGAAAATCTTACAAACATGAACAACACAAGCATGTAATAATAATTTTGGGGGATGTTTATTCATAAGTTTGGTGATACCGGAATTGCTGTTTGTGGGTCAATTTACTTCAGAGACAGTCCAGTGTGTGCTTTTAAGTCCATTCAAAACAGTCGGACCACAGAAAAGATAACAAACTTGATACATAACTTCACTGTATCACTGCGCCCAACCTAAACTATCATTAACACTAAAGACAAACTGCATAGTGTGATATACTTCCTAATTTACACAAAAATATAACGAAAATATTAAACAAAGGTAAAAAATCCAACCAATACCAAAATGAGATAATCTTCAAAGCAGTTCTTCACAAGAATACATCTTATCTTAGTGTTAACATTAATATGAGTGCTTGAGGAGGGTTGTGAAAAATATTCATTTTGAACAGTACCACTGTAAAAAATCACATCAGCTTGACAGAGTAACAAGTGGCTCCATCCAGTCAGAAGTGTCCAGTTTCTGAGCAGGGAAGTAGGTCAAGTTATTGATCTGTTTAGCAGCTTTATTCGGACACATGGGAAAGATCTCAAAATGTATGAGAAACCTGCTGGCTGCAACAAGGTTCATGGCATTCACTGCAGTTTCATTGTGTTTATTTAAAGTCCAGTTATTTTTGAAATTCCCACAATAGGACAATCAGAGGAAAAGAGAGAGGGAGAGAGAGAGAGAGAGAGCAGGGCTGTGCTGAAGATTGCAAGCAAATAATTAATTCAGAGAGAGATTTGAGAGAAACCAAACCAATGCTACCAGTACGTCTACAATGACAGCTGATTAATTAATAGTTCAAAGTTCAGCAAGACCACATTGTTACACATTATTTATTATTATTTTTTGGGCTTGGTATCATTCAGTATAATTATACTTATGTCATAATACTTTTTGGATATGTTAATCTGTTCAGTATACTTTGTGATTTAAACAAAAAAGTAAAACTGAAGATCTTAAAACAAATACACAAGAATGTTGCCTACACAAAATAAAGAATAGATTATATCAGTCAATATCTGATTAAAGCTGAATAGATTAGTTGATCAATTGATTAAGAGAAAATAGTTTTTTTTTTAGACAAACACGCCAAAAAAAATACTTTTTTTCTCACGAATATTTGATATTTTCTTTTTCTGTGACAGTTAATTTAATATTTTTGGGTGGTTTTGCAGCTTATTAAACATCTTTCCTTCTTTAACTAATCAATTTTAATCCAGTTATTGCAATTATCTCTTTCACCAGGGTTTCTTGTAATCTAATCATAACGTTCTTGTCAAACACATACAGTGTACCTCCTTTACTCCCAACATTGTGCCTTTAACTGTGCCTGTATGGGTTCATCTCTTTCCTACTTAAGACCTTGGCTGGAAAACCATTGGTGTGTCTCTTTAAGTCCATCACCACTCCAACATAAACTCTGTCATCCCCCAGTTGTTATAATGTTTAAAGCAGTCCTAAGGTTTACACCAAACGTATCATAAAAACACTTTCTATACTAATGTCAGGTACTATCTACCACCAGGAAGTAAGAAATAGCAATTTAACAACAAAGTACTTAAGTGTTCTCTCAACAAAAGATATGTTTAGGAAAGAAAGAACACCCGACAATTTTTCTTTTTCATACTGGTACATTTGGTGTTTTTGAATATAATGCGTCACAGACCAGCCTTGCCAGTAAACACAAGCATGCTCTGTACAGTTAACGGTCATCTGTGACTATAAAAGTTCAAACAGTTACTCTTTGTTTCCATTTGGAAAAGCCAAAACTGTGACATTGACCAGCTGAGGTGCAACAAAGCTTGAAACCTTTCAGACCCACAAAAACCAGGTTTAGAGAGGAAGAGGGAGAAAAGAGAGAAGAGGGGAGAGAGAGGAGAGAGGAGAGAGGAGAGAGGAGAGAGGAGAGAGGAGAGGAGAGGAGAGGAGAGGAGAGGAGAGGAGAGGAGAGGAGAGGAGAGGAGAGGAGAGGAGAGGAGAGGAGAGGAGAGGAGGCCTCTTTGTGCTGCTGAGCCAAGTGTACACATATGGAAGTAATTAGGTGTGGACTGCCAGGGAGTCTGGGCTGTGGCGTAATTATGGGACTAGATCACTTTAAACACAGCAGGGACATCCTCACATAGTGAAAGTCAGGCAGAAAAATTAAAGGACCTCAATGAAACAGCCGATTACTGGGGTAAAAATGTTCAATCTGAAGCAAGACGGATACTTGAGAAGCAGCCTTGCATGTCCTAACTCCATGTGACAGAGGTCTTAAACCACTATGACTGGGTGCAGGCAGCAACATGCAGAATCAAGCTGGTTAAGCTCAGGTCAGGCATGGAAGGAAATAGTAGGTGAGCAGCATCTACTGAAGACAGTCTACTCTACTTGGCCAGACTTCCTCTGACATGAGAGCTCCAGTTTCCCTTGTTCAGATATTGTCTAAGTACTGGATTTAGACTGGGAGGACACTGCGAAAGATGTGGGGGGTTGGAAATTAAGATTACAGACACAGAGAGACGGGAAGAAAAGCTCTTTCCAAACGTGATTACACAATCTAAACCCACAGAGACTTCAGAGACGACTAAGGGAAAGTCTGGGCTGAGGCCCTGTCTGGCTGGGAAAGTGTCTGAATGAGACCTGGGTAGCACAGTCAGGGTCAATGCCACACTAAAGAAATACAAAGAAAGGTGGGAGAATCATATCCCAGATTTTGGATAATATTTCTTGGGTGGGGAAAGGGGTCGGGGGGGTCATGTGAATGAAACCATTTGATGCTGTGAAAGGAGCCCAGTTTGATTTAACAGAAAGTACAACACACATGTGCAACTGGCAGCACATCTCTCTCTACAGTATTAACAGCGTTATTCCTTCTGTATCTTGTAGTATGACGTTTTGGCATAAAGTACAACTTGTTCTGTGCTGTCCAGAATCAATAATGCTTTATTGTATAAATAATGTGCTTTATTATTCAAAGGCAGCCCAGACTGGAGCGATCTGAACAGTGAAACTGGAAGTGCTGTTTTTATACTGCTCATCATTACAGTGCTGTCTGCTATGGTGCATGATAACCTCACACGCTGGCTCACAGTGGCTTTTTCTGTGACTGGACAGTTTTACAATGACTTGTGACTCAAACAGGAGTTCAGCCAAAAAAGAAAGTGTGTATGCAATGACTGAATTATGTGTCTTCTTTTCATTAAAAAAACTGATTCTGAAATGAGGAATAGGGTTCAAATGAGGGGAATTTGATGTTGAAAAGATGCCTTGTATGTGTTTCTGTGGGCAGTCATTAATGTAACATTAATTATCAAGTCTCCAATCTAATTATAGGCAAATATTGAGATTATCTATATGAAATGACCAAACTTTGTTTATAAAAGAAGCCACAACAGGGGAAACTGCAGAGTTACATATACGACTGATACAATGTTGTACAGCCTTTTTTGCCTAAATCAGCTCTTCGTGATGCTGGCCAATTCTGGTAAAAATGTTTTTTAAAAACTTAAAAATATGACTTAGGTCATTATTTTAAGAGGGTGACGATATTGGAGCTGGCATATTTTTTTTAATTTTCCAGGCAAGCTGCTACAAACTCATCCAATAAGTTAATAAACTAGGCTCAGTTTTGAGCTACTTTTACTGAGAATGTGTTAATAGAAAAATAGTACAATTTCTCTAACCTGAACTTTAATTTTGATCATAATTAAACAGAAGAGCACATTTTAGTTGCAGCGATGGTTCATTACAGACTATAGCTCTAAACAACAGGTGCTATTAAAACTGCCCTTCAGGCCTATATCATCCCAATGATTGGATCTTTTTAAATTAACTTTCTTGTGACTGTTTGTCTTCACAGCTGCAGGAGGACTGAAAAATTTATAATAACTGCCTCCTTTAGTTAAACTCGAGTCATGCTGGCTGATGCTCAGGCTAATGTTTTCTACAGATCTTGTATGTGTGTGAATGGTTGTGTTCGTGTGTGTCTGCGCGCGCGTGTGTGTGTGTGTGTGTGTGTGTGTGTGTGTGTGTGTGTGTGTGTGTGTGTGTGTGTGTGTGTGTGTGTGTGTGTGTGTGTGTGTGAGTGAGTGCCATTAACTGGAGGGTGTACGTCTCTCCTGGAGAGCTGCTGTGGTTTGGCGTCTGTACCACATTACATACCGAAAGAGCACAAAGCTTTAAAGTTGAGATCATAAAAAGGATTTCATTTTCCAGCAAACTTTCCCTTTAAATCATCGCCTTAGAGTTCATTAGTGGAATTTATGATCCACAATCACTCATTGACTCTCCTCGTCATTTACCTTTGCATCTCAGAGGCAGCCGCCCTCTGTTTGTACCACGCCTTTGTCTTTATGGATCTAACACATTCCTAAGACTAGAGGTGGTGTGTTATTAAAAATCAAACGCACCTAAGAGATATTTGGTGGTCTGAATGAATGTGAGGCATGAACAGGGCTGGCTGTCTGAGAGGTGTGGGGTGGGACTTGTGAATATGAAGCAGTTGTGCTGTTATGAACCTTATTTTTCACATAGTCTTGTCAAAGAAAATAGAAATCCCATTTAAAGATCCCTCATCTTGCATCTTTGGCATTAAGATCTATACAAAGTCCTGATTAAATAACTTAATGTAATTAACTGTGCTGTACTCCCATTATATATATAGCTTTTTTTTTTTTTTTTACCATATGTGGCTTCAATTAACCTAAGAAAACAGTCAAATTTGACTCTATCCTTTGCTGTCATGGCTTTGAAACCTAATTTAATATTGAAAGTCAGCTTACAGGTACTGTATGTTCCAAGTCAGAAAACGTGTAATTTTCCCATGCAGCGCTGACTCCAGCCAGAGGAACAAAGTGAACTAAAGAAAAGAAAGAGACAGAGCGATGGGGAAAAAAAGTCTTTGTCTTCAAGCTCTTCTCATCAGAGTGCTTCATGTGACATATGAGTGAGAGCTCCTTTCTCGTAATGTCATGATTCACCCCAAGAAGAGAAAGACAGATCTCTGCACAGCATGAGATGGTAGAGGGTGGAGGCGGGGGGGTTAAAATATCATTGGAAATATCATGTGTCTGGGAAAATGGGGGAATAAAGCAAAAAGAGTCTGTGAGGAGACATGTAAACCCCAGGGAATAAAAAGAAGCGTGATTTTTTAGTACAGTTGTTTTATTCCAAGATGCACTTAAGGAAAACATACTATACATTCCTCAACTGCTAAGTAAGCACACTGACTGTAACTAACAGGACAAAAAAGAAACCATGTACGTCCATGCAAACACAGACACACATTTTTCATATTTCCACTAAATTACAGGTAATAACTGGTGGGGAAATTGTTCTAGTCTGGGGTTTTTTGTAAGCTGAACAGCTTGTGGAAAGAAAGAAAGAAAGAAAGAAAGAAAGAAAGAAAGAAAGAAAGAAAGAAAGAAAGAGAGAAGAAAGAAAGAAAGAAAGAAAGAAAGAAAGAAAGAAAGAAAGAAAGAAAGAAAGAAAGAAAGAAAGAAAGAAAGAAAGAAAGAAGAAAGCAAGTTTTACCCCCTGAGTGCCCTGTGACCACCCACCCACTCATTGCTGTCTGTCTGGCGATGACACACCATCAGTCCCCTCCCTCCACAGCGTCCTTTCAGCCGCACCCTCCGAGCACAAAAACAACAAATTACGGCCCTACAAACCACAGTTCAAAAACTCCCCAGTTCAATGAAAAAAAGCTACTGCAGACATCATCTCGTACCACGCGAGTGGTTGGTGTTAACCCAGTCTGCAAGAATCAGACACCAAGATCATTGATGATGCTAACTGAGTCACTTTCCCTATGATTCAGACTCGACTCACGACCCAGTCTGAATCAGCCCACTCAGATATCTAGAAATGGATGCTGGACATAGTTTGGTCCACATGAGATCATTTCTATGGTCATGATGGCTGATTCAGACACAAAAATACACATTGTGTTACCTCTGTGAGTCGTGACTCCAACGGTGGAGTTTTCTTATTGCTGATGTATTGTGTGTATTCAGACTTTTAAAACACACTGCCTTATTCTACAACTCACACTCACAGTATCACAGATTACTTCAAACTAAACATTCATGAAACAATTATCTTTTGAGATACATTCAAACATCATTACTCTTTTGCATTTTTTTCACATTGAGTCTGTCATGTTGTTCCTGATGCACATATCTGCCCAGTATACAGAAGCTAGACCAATATACTGTGCATGGATTGGACACTGAACACATGCCAGTTTTTAGAGGGCCTTCTCAGTTTTTGTTATCTAAAGCTGCTTTAAGTGCTTTAACAGACACCAGGAAAGACAAAGCCCTGATATACTTCAAGTTATCAAGTTGTTATAGCTAATGTTAGAAAACAATTGCCTACTAACACGTACACAAAAGACACAGTGCAACATGGCCTTCCTTGGACCAGCCTGGCACATAACCTCCCTATGGATTAAACAAACAAGGTGTAATAAGTGATCTTAAAAAGTTGTTGGATTTTGTTACAGTTGGACAGAGTTTTCAGTCTTCATGTTAGGCTCAGCTAAAAAGCTGCTGGCTGTAGTCTTATATTCGACAGATAGATATGAGAGCAGTATGATTCTTGTCATTACACTCTCTGTCACAAAGTAAATAAGCCTATTTCCCAAAATGTCAAACTATTCATTTAGCCTTTCAGTTCTGGAATGGTCTGCACCAACTCAAACCCATTTTCTTGACCAGGTGCTTGTTGCTCTCTGCCCTCAGTCTTTTTCTGGTGGAAACGTAATATAAACTCAATGTTTCTGAGCTTGTTCGTTGGATTTGGGTACCAAATAGATCGTTTGACCATGTGTGGACCAGAACAACACAATGGAGTGATTTCTAATCCGGTGCCCCTATTAGCAGTAATCGGCAGGATGACATCATTTGCCTGTGCTTTCCAAAATCATTGCAATATACTGTTAATATCACCTCTTGTTAAGGTTAGAGGAATAAGGTATGGGTTAAACGTACTACTTCCTTAGGTGACTGTAATCATCATGGCTACAATAATAACCACAGGGTTAAGGCTAGGGCAAGATTGTATTTACGTTTTGTTTTTTTTCGAAAAACTGGCTCGACTTTAGGTTGGAAATGTGAAACTTGCAGATAGAAAAACATGAAACAAACAGCTGTCTGTTGAGTTGATGTCGCCATCCACTTGTTTCCTCAAACGAATAAGGAAATTTGTCGGCATACAGTATCTGGGTCATAACTATCACACCCACGGGATGGCATCTGTCACTCAAACATAAATGTGTCATTTTTGGGTGACTGATAGGGAGGACAGGGAACACTAGAGCAGTGAGACGGTGTCCAGCCTTGAAAACCAAGACAATGAGGTATAACTTGCGAAAACCTACAAAAATACAGTTTCAGGTGTACATGAGCAATCCTTTCATATCACACATCATTTGATTAAATGTCATTACCACAAGTATGATTAATTTAGGTGTTTACACAAGTAGTCCTCTAACACAACATTGACCGTGACCCAAGAGAACTGTGATTAAACACTGGATCCCATAAATGGTAAACACAGTTGCCGCAAGAGTAAAGGAGAATAGGGGAATGGCTATCATTGTCTGACGTGCTTCCCTTTACCATGAGCTCCAAAGCAGGAAACCGCATCCCCAAATATGCCTACCATCGACTGGCACTATGAGACCACATACCACAAGGAGTGAGAGAGAGCAACGTATGAAGTGGGTCAGACTCCTGCAGTTGAGCCAGACTTTGGGAGTAAATTACATAATCACTGCCTTTTGAAAACACAAACCTGCGTACACATTCCTCCTCCCCCCTGCAGACTTCTCTAGGCTCGGTCCACCCACACAAACTCTGAGCGACCTCGGCCTCTGCTGTCTAAACAATAGCGCTGCCCTTTACCAGAGTCAACCACTGTCACCAAAGCCATTCATTACCTATCACAGTCATTCTAAAATAACAGTTTGTTAACCTTATAGAAATCGGACGATGACGACAAGCAGAATAATCTTGAGAAACTGAAGGAGCCATCAGTAGGATGGAGTTAGATCAGAAAGATTAGGACAATAAGATGGTTTGCAATTATCCAAATTTAATTCAAACTCTGCCTTGCACAATGCAATTTTCATATGTCATGGAAATATGTGGAGTGGTTTCCACAGACTTGGGTGGGCATAAAGCCAGCACTGGCCTGTCACTCCCTTCTGGCAGAGATGTTTGTGCAAAGAGAGCCAGAGAGTCAGACAGCATCTTGGCACAGATGTGAATGATGTCATATAATGACTGTCTAAAAGCCTTGGCTATAGGGACATGAGGGCGGGCAGGTAGGGGAGTGCTGACAGTGCTCTGCTGAGATTATGTCAGACACCTGCCCTGCGGGATACTCAGCACTCAGCACTGGAACGGGTGGCAGGTAATGCTATAGGCTGCATAGTCTTGGGCCATGGCAGCAGCGCTGGCAGAGGCCGTGTTATTCTGTTTACCCTGGCTAATCGCTGCAGCTACAGGGTCTTGCACGTTGTGGGTGCAGTCCCTAGCGCTCGCATTCCTCTGAGCGGCTTTAAATAACTGCTCCGTTTCTCCCCCTTCACTAAGCAAATGGGAGGAGAGTGTTAAAGATGGCAAAGAAGGCTGTTTGTTTGAGCTGGGTTCAGTACACTGCTCTTGAACACCAAACACACTTAGGCACACACACACATGCAAATACACACACTGTTCCCTTGTGACGTTCCAAAAAGCACCTCTAATTGCTGCTTTGTTTTCCAAACATACTGTAATTTAGTGCGCTGCTTTTTTCAACATGTGCAGCTGAATTGGCCTTTTTTCTTTCATGCAACAAGTGATGACACGGAAGAGTCTGATTTCATGGGAAACTCCGGCTAAGATCATGTGGATTTTCGGTCTGATGGAGTGTTGTGGTGCAATCCTGACAAATGTAAACACAGAAAGAAGTGACTGTGGGTTTAACCCTTTAAAGCACCACCGATCTCTTTGTTGTGGTCCCCCTAAGTTAGAGTACAACAAACAGACTGTTTTTGGTCTTCACAGCCTTGCAAATAATTTGGAAAAAACACTTTAATAGATTTAACACACTGTTTGACTTAAGGTAGGAAGACACCATGTATTTTAAAGTTTCATTTTTAAACTGTGCTGTGATTTGAACTGAGATTTTTTTTTTTTATCACAGGATGTTTTTGAGAATAGCCAAAACCATTAGAGTCTCATCTATCAATATGTATATTACATCTTCATATTCATGCTTCTTTTCATAATACTAGCAGTCCAGTAAAGGGTTAATGAGAATGGCAGACCCCAAATAACACCATGTATTATTTTCCCATCATGCATAAATAGACAGGGAGGGGTGACAGAATGTGCATCCAAAAATATTAAAACAGTCATGACATGGGGGTCGATGATCTGCCTGTAAACACGTGATAATAGAGCACTTAATCAAAGGTTAGAAGCTTTCACAAACTGTAAATGAATGTGTATGAGACTCCCTTCCACAGGACTGTTTGAGTTTGAAATGGTGTGAGCACGGGAGTCGTGCCCAGCTTCACCTCTGTGTTCAGTCCAACCTGTGGCAAAAATCCGGAGTGCTGCAGGTTTTTGGTTGCCTGTGTCAGACCGCCTTTTCAAAAGTTTGGCACGAGAGAAAGAGGTGTGTGTGAGGAAGAGCAGAGGGCTTTGAAAGGTAAAATAAACTCACCGCCTAAATAGAGAGAAAGCGAAGCCAGCTCCGTCAACTGTATTTAACTGACTTGTCTTCATTTGCAGACTCCCATGGACCTCTGACCCATGCCAAGGGTAAACCAAAACAAACCGCATGGCTACTACTGTCACTTCACTCTAAATACAGAACCACATGGGAAATCCAGAAATAGCCATTTCCACTTCTCATGATGCCCATTTTCGGGGAGACAAACTCAGACTGTAATATGATTAAGACCACTTCCTGTGCAACATGAGGCCTTGTGGTCTTAGTTATTCCAGAAAAAGACAAGAATCTAGAGCAGCCTGGACGTCTGGAGCCCTGATGAAGAGGAGATGCTGCTGAGGTGCAGAGGCGAGACAAGGCTCAGAGGGTTGTCTGGGAGCCGAGCAGCAGCTGTCAGTGAGGCTGATAGATGGGATGCCTCTGGGCTAGCAACGGCAAAAAAAATGACTTGGACCAATTTGTGTAGGAAAAACCACACATCACTCAAAACAATCACAGCATGCGCACAGATCCAGATTTTTTTATGTAACCTCCTGATTTTGAGGACTGAAAATATAAGTCCTCCTGTCACAGGTGGGCACAGTGTGAAACAGATACACACACGTAAACAAAACCACAGAGGTGTCTCCAAGCAGCCAAAAAAGCACCTTATCTACTTCTCCCTTCAATTTAGAGCAAGCTTTCAAGTGCTGAGGATGTAAAAAAAAAAAGAAAAAGGAATGAGTTGGCTGTTGGATATTTTTCAACCAAACACATGGAGATACTGTAATTACAAAGACAGCCTTCATCTGAAAAACACTGTTTCTCTTCTCCTCTGCCAGTAAACAGGTTCAGGTTCAAGAGAGATATGGACAAGAGCATGTAATGGGATCAGCATGCAAAGGTTCATTCAAGGTTTCAAATCCAACTTGTAACCATTGTCACAGGCAATTCCCTCTTCTCACTTTTATCTCTCCTGACTCTCTCTAAATGGTGTGCTATATAATAAATTTCACAAAGGGAATTCAGCTGCAATAAACAAGACAAGATGCACTCGTTCTTTTATTCCTCACATAAACAATAACGATTCCTCTGCTTTGGGCCCGGCACAGCCAGATGATGACTTGCATGGATACGATGTGGAAACCAAGAGAAAGGGAATACATTGCTGCAAACGTCAACTTTCTTCTGCCTGCCAACGCGCAAGGGAGGCTTTCAAGTTTCTGTGCTTTCATCAGTTTTAGGAAGTGTATGGTAAAATTGACATGTGGATTCCCTGGAAACATATGAGCAGAGCATATCTGGCAAACTTTACCTTCATTCCAGTGAAATCATGCCATGCAGGTTAAATATGTCAAGTAAGTGTTCGCCTGTTCACGATTAAGAATAGTAATCTGATAAATATGTATTATATGAACTGCAGTGTGTGCTAGAGCTCAGAGAACATGTGTGATATAATGACTACATACATGGGCTGCTATGATGTACACTGTACATTAAATATACCAGTACTAACTGTAACTGCTACTTACTAAACCATAACAGATGTTCTGTGATCTCTCCGTGTCTGTGTATGACAATGAGTTCAGTATTACAGCTCAGCAGTTCTCTCAAACAAGACTAACTGTAGGAAAGAGTTGCCTGTCATTTAGGTGATTTGTTCTCATGTACAGCAGGTAATCCAGACTGAGACAATCTGCTTTGTCTGAGAATCTGGGTGGTCGTCTGGCTGTCTTTCCCTGGCTGGGACAGCATAATCACACACTGCTCAGATTTATTGCTTGATCGAAATTTAGATGATTGTTGTTTATGAACAAACGCTTTTTTTTTACTAAAGGAAGCAAACGGCCTGTAAGCAAACAACTCTACTCCAGTATACTGCTGGACAAACTGGCAGTAAATTAATCAATGATTATTTCTGTGACTGATAAATTGCTTAAAGCAATGGATCAAATGACAACATGTAATGTGAAACGCGCTGGTCACAGTGACAACCCTGAAAAAAAACCATCATTCCTCTCAGCTTTTACACAGTGCATTTTAGCATTTTTCGGGTCATTGCTTTGGTTTACCGCCCTCAACTTTCCTGTTTTCATTCACTCAGCTCTCATCAACATCATTTTCAGCAATAGCATGCAGTAGTTTTCAGCAAAAGAGCTCTAAAAACCAACACTACGCTACCTGCCCAGTAGAGATGTGCCAATCCGACTATTTCAGTCCCAATACTAATACTGATACCTGGGATTTGGGTATCGGCCAATACCAGATCTGATACCAGTGTTTAAATAATAAGCTTTATTCCTCAGACTGGGATCATTCTTTTATGAGTAACGCAAAATCAGGCTTGACTTAAACATTACTTTCCTAACTTTGTGAAACAAAATGTAACAAATAAATAAAAACTGCTATTGCTATTTATTAAAATAATGATATCGATGGCAGATTAGCTTATTGTCACTGATACCTGATCCAGCTATTTGAGTCAGTATTGGACCAATATCCAATATCATGATGGTGTATCTCTATTGCCCAGAATGCTAATAGTCGACAGAAACACAATTCCTAATTAATGCTAATGTTGCTCTGCATCTGTTTGATGTGTAAAAACACATTTGCCATATCAACTTTGTAAGGTAATAATACGTCAATGTCAATGTTTACAGCTTGTTGTGGTGCCCCCAAGAGGATAAAAAAAATTGAATACAGGTTTTCTTTGTCATGTAGAAATCTAAATTATCTGCTGGTTACACCTGTTAAATGTGAGATTTGCTTGCCTTTCTCTGTTTAATATTGCAGTAGACGGAGTGCTTTGGGTTTTTGGACTGCAGATCAGAAAAAGTAAGCTATGTCAAAACATCTCCTTGTAAGCACAGACCTCCTGCCAACACTGCCTTGTTCTTCAGTTTGTTCTCCAGCTGTTTAATCCAAGTATATCATTCATCTAAGTTAAATTCCAGGATACATTTATTTCTGATCCTGCAAACATTCCTTTGGGATTCAAAGCCGGCATTTTGACAAATGACAACATGTCAAATCACAAAATGACAGCATTTCACATTTATCTGTTGGCAGGACTCCCAAATTCAGATAACCACTAAAGCCTGACTGTTTCTTGGTCTTCAATTTGTCTCTCAACCAAGTTTTAGCCAAATTCAGATGATTACTTTACTGACTGTGGAAATCTTTGTACATACTGAAGTACACATGCTGGAAGGTATTTCTGCTCATTTGCTCACTAAGAGAAACTACATTTTCTTTAAGGAAAAGGTTTGCTCAGTGTTGGCCTCGGCCTCACTGTGCTGACGTCATGACCGCACAAATATGGAAAAGTCTTCATATTGTTGCTGCTATAGCCACGGCCGTTTTAACACGGGAGAGAGAAATTTCCACTTGTCCAAACCACATTCCAGCCCTCACACAGAACAACACACATCTCCTCTGCGAACTGAAGCCAAACCCTCTATCTTCTGCAACAAAAACTCATACCGAAGTCGCCAAAGAACTTCTTTCAGATACTTTGACTGTGAAATCCAGGAGACAGGTGACTGTAGAGCAGTTTCACTAGACCAAATGTGAAGAAGCATGAGGTATTCCAGGAATTTAAAATGCCTCTCTTAAATTATTTGACACAGAAGCTCCAAAACGTGACGTATCACAGGAAAATCAGGGGAGGAAAAAGTGAGGATTGGTGTCCAGCCAACTCTCTGACTATGCAACACTGCACGGTGTCAAGAGGGAAGAATAATGTCACAGCGCTACAAGACAGACAGATTCCCTTGACCTCGATTAGGTTAAATGGAGTCTGCTTTTCTCCACATGCATCAAAAATAAAAAAACAGCTGGAGAGGCTACATCTGTGTGAGCACCTACAGCTTCTCTATACTAAAAAAAAAAAACTGTAAAGAAACTGTGAAAAGCAACTAAATATTAGGAGCTTGCTTGTAATTCATGCATATTGACTTTTTTATTGGCCTCCCCCAACCGCAGATGAATTTGAGGGATTCCTTAGGACCTATTTGTCATTCAGTAATGTTTTTTTTAAGTTAAAACATTTCGAGGAATGTCTGATTTGAAAAAGTTCAGTACAAAAAGTAAGAGTCAACATGATATCTAATGAAATATGAAGCACATTAGGCTGCCTTGAAAGTGCTGTTATCTTTCATTCATTACTTTAGACTTGTATTAGTTTATTTAAGAATATGGGATTTATATTAATCCACATTACTTTGGCAAAGCAGAGACAAACAAAGTGACTGATAGTGTTTATCATTCATGGCACCACATCACTGTCCAAAACAGACATTGAATTATAAACTCAGTGTATCATAATTTAGCATTTTAGACGATCAATCATGTCATTTTTTAACTTATTCTTTACACAAAGTGAGCAAGACAAAAGAGCACCAGTGAACTCCAGTTCTGGGCTGGAGGCTGACGTAGACTGCAAGGCTCCATGTCTCACCACAGCTGATCTGATACAGCGCAGAAGGGCTCCACTCATGCCAACCAGACACTGGAGTCAAGGGGGAAATATAGATCTAAGAGTACATTTATATGCTATGTAATGAGCCATGCCGCAGTAGTTAAAGCGTAATATGGAAAACATTTTCTAATGTTGCAGTGGAGGGAGTGCACCTAGACTCATCTTACCCACCGATTTATTTGCAAAGTTTTCATGTCATGTTTTCATGATTTTTTGTCATTTGACATTAATCTTAATGACAGTAATATATGGTGAATATGAGTAGCTGGTAACAAACTGAGGCCAGATATAAAGAAGATAAGGGGATAGAGGCATGAATGAATCTGATATACAGTACCAGTCAAAAGTTTGGACACACTTTCTCATTTTTTACTGGTACTTGATTTTTGCTTATATTGTTTAAGGTTTGGTTTATGATAACCGCTTGTAGGACGTGGTCATTTTTGCTGTTTAAACAAAGGTGAGAAAAGTACATTTACTCTTGTTCTGTCCTTAAGTAGCACATTGGGATTTTTTATACTCTTCTTAATTATTTAATTTTAAGAGATTTTTACTTTAAGCCAAATGTTTACTTTTTCTCAACTTCACTTATCTGACAGCTGTAGTTACTTTGCAGGTAAAAGTTAAATATCTTTGTTATGAAATTGTGAAGTATGGTGCATTGTTCAATTTTACTGTAGGATCAGCTTCAATTTACACAGTCTGCACGAATAAATACTCGTGCTTTTTATAGTGAAGTGCAATTTGTTGCTAAAGTAAAATGACTTTTTCCTGTTATGAGAAACAAGTTGCCACTTTTAACTCCCTAGTTAATCTTGATACTTTTTCCACCCCTGCCACTTGGTGTGTAATAACAGTGGGGCTTTGTTATATTTACCAAATTAACCATTTTATGGATATGTTTCATAGAGATATTTCACCTGTTTTGGTCTATATGAACCATTAAAATAAGTTTGGTTTGGCAGCTCGGACACAATCATGCGCGCAATGTGGAAAACAACTGAAATCAAAGTCATAGTGAGGTGATGGTCACATGATTATCTTTAACTTTTTGTCTTTAAAGATACCTCCACAAATTGCCCATTAATGAAGGAACCAACAGGCCTCCCCCATTACTTCATAGGCTTGATAGAGGAAAACCCATAAACCCAGAGGTCAGATTATGAGTTAATCTCGGCAGCCTAATTATATCCCTTTATAAACAAACTGCATTGTTCCAGCAGCTTCACTCACCGACCCTGAAGCCCTGTCCGATGAGCGTGTCTGCGCCCTGTCCGTTCTCCGCGATCAGCGTGGTGTTGTTGCCCTGCTCGCAGGTATCCTGACACTGTCCCTTCAGACAAATCCTCTTGCAGATGAGAGGAGCAATGACCACCTTGAAGCGCTCCCGTGTGGAGGAGCGCTCCGTGCACCACACCAGCCTGTGGACGCTCAGCCAGATGACAAGCAGATGGGAGATCAGAGAGGGCATCCTGGCATCCTTCACTGCCCTCCACAAACACCCGGGGACATTAAACCATCAACAGCTGAGGCGTTCAGCTCCAGCTCAAACACGTCAGCTTTGTTAACCGAGGCAGATTTTGACGTATCATACGGTGGAGAAGAAAAAAAGCGCGTCCTCCCTCCTGTTTTCTCCTTGAAGAAAAAAAAAAAATCACTTCCCTCGCGTTGAACCTAAGAGATCCATCTGCAAAACCGAACCGTTTGGCATCTTTGGGACTTTCTTGTAGCTCTTGTTGCTGTTGTTTCAAAAGTTCTCCCTCTCTGTAGTCGCTCTTCCTTCTTCTCGCCTGTTGCTTTCTGAGAGTTGGGAGAGAGTGCGTAGCTGTGTGGGTTTGGGAGAGAAAGAAGGGAGGAGAGGAGAAGGGGTGAGCCAACCCTCTCTGGAGAAACCTGGCTGGAGGCCAGGCAGGCGGTGCAGCAGCAAAAGCTGAAAGTGGTTTCCTTGTTGGTTATTTCTCCTAACACCCCCTCCTCTCTCCTCTGCTGCCCCCGCATAGACCCCAGTCTGCAAATCAGAGCAGCACAGCTGTGCGTGTCACTCTGGACATAAAAAAAATCCCATGTAATGTATTGCTGTATACACCTTTGTGTTTAGGAGTTGTGTACAATGTGGGCATGTGGCTGAGCTATGGACAACAAACCCTCCTGTTAATGACTGTGCCCTTTGACCTGCATTTTCTCTGCATTACTAGGGCATTTCTTATGTTTTTGCCTGTTTGTTCAGTCCATAGTTGAACCTCCAGTGATTATAAAATCTAAAATAAAACTCTTCCAAGTTTCAGACGCTCTAAATGTGAGACATCATCTGATATTATACAGCATGTGAGTCATCTCAGTCAGACTGAGGTCAGCAGTGGGAGTTACTCTGTCTGCATAGTTCATAAAATAATATTTATTGACAAATTCACACTCTGATGTGTGATGGTTATTTGTTTGGTCCTTTTCAACAAGTCTCAGTAATTAACAGTGTGATATTTTTTGTATAAACGTGAACAGTTTCTTAGTGAAAATAAAAAATACTGAAGGCCTATTTTACCATCAAATCTCAGACTAACCTACTGTTAATGTCTGCTCTTGGCTCCAAAAATTAACAATATTTTACAACTTTTAAGAAGAACAGTACCTTAGTGTTAGAATTTGGCTGCATTTTTACAACAACTTATAACTATAAAAACCTCAATTACAACAAAATGTTTTACAGTCAAAGCAAAAATGATAAAGTATAAACAGTAAAACTGACATAAAAATCCAAAGTAAAAATATTTTTTTTCTGAAGAAATATTATGTTTAATTGTTGTTGGTTATATAAATCTTAAATCTTTGTGTATATAAACTGTTTGCTGGATTAAACTCCTGCAATCCAACACAAGCTGTGTGTTTGTATTTCGAGTAGTTAGACAACAATTGTATGAGCCAAACCTTAGAATTAGTTTGTTTTTGCTGCTTTCACTCATCTTTGGCTCAGTGTTTAAATTAAAAGTATTAAGTATTGGATTCATTACTTTCATTACAGTTCTTCATGCACCCTGGCAGACAAGTACTTTTAATTTATATTAATTAGTTCATGCATGGTGGAATTTATTTGGTTATATCGCTAACTCAGTGAACCTTACAATAAATGTGTGTATTGTTTCATCATACAGGGACTGCTGTGGATAACTTGAAGGCCACAGCTGGCAGATGTTAGTCACTTTGCCTCAACAACAATCGTCAAGATAGATTCAATGGGATAAAAAGTTCAAAATGTCCTTCTGAAAAGAAGTAGAAATAAATAATGTGCAGTAACTAAAGTCATTATGTAATCAAATAAAGAAAATGATTCGGTTACAAAAAATTGAAATGCTTTGAGTATTTTAAGAACAATATGTGAGTAAATGACTTCCATATGAACCCTGCCCACAGTCCTGGTAGTTGTGCTTTTTCAACTGTAACAAATTACAGTTTTCTATCTTTATAATCAGTGCATGGGACCTATTAATACCGAGCTCACTGCTGACCACATTTGGAATAAAACAGACTGAAGTTACAGAGTATATGCGACACCACACACACAGTCAGGGTCCTCCACCAAAACCTTGTGGCGTGTCAGTCATATGTTGAACTAACTGCGAATGGAGCTGCTAGAAAAACACACTGCCCCACTGTAAAGATTGCTGAGCCAGTCAGTGTTTGGGGTCACATAGGCAAAAATGAGAAAGAGTCCAAGAGAAAGAGAGAGAGAGAGAAAGTTGAGTCACTTCCTCTCCGAAAAGTGAGAGTGTTTACTTTCCGTCGCTGAGGAAATGACTGCATGGGCCTGCAGAGAGTTCACAGGCCGCTCTCAAATTTCTCTCTGCCTGTGCTGCTCGCCATCACAGCATCATCGGCCGCCAAGACACACACACACACACACACAGAATGCAAATACATTGTAGGTCACATATAAACTATCCCCGACTAGCACAATATTATTGTTTAGGTTTTTACTTCCCTTCTGAAAATGGTAGCTTTACTCTCTGCACAGGACAATAATGATAAACAGAAGCGAGAAATAAATAGACGTATTTCACAACCTAAAGATAAAAACAATGAATGATGTCGGTACTGTATTAGTATATTATTGGATCATTATTACAGATGTTTCTGGTCTAGGCTGAGCAATCTAAACTATTTTATATACTGTTACTGCTACTTTAGTGTGTCGTTATTTCCTGTGTAGCACATAGTGTGTATGCACCCACATTTTTTCAAATTTAATCTCTGTCACTGTTAAATAAATGCAGTGTAGTGTGGTTAAAAGCATAGAATTTCTCTACAAAGTACTTCAGAGTAGCAGGTGAAGTGAAGCTTTTCCCTCTCTGTCTGCTCTCTGTCTTTAACCCTCACATACTGTCCTTATTCAGACATATTCACAGTGTAATATCCCTTCATAATTAGTCTCTTTATTACATTTCTGAACAACAAATCATTAATGAAAACCTCATCATTGACAAATAAATGTGTGATTAACCTTAAGGAAGGATTAAGGAAGCTTTCAAAGAGCACAGATAGTTTATTCTTCAGTTTTTATGCTTTTTGTTTGTGGATAATAGAAACATTTACAATTGCACCTATATTATATAAAACATGGGAACATAATGAGTTTAATGAATTATATTAAATGTGAAGAATGGAACAGTAATTTTTTTTATCAATGTGGGTCAAATACTAAAATGTGGATCAACAGTACACAAATTTAAATATTTCCAGGTTTGTATATTCTGGGTCACATTACGCAAAGTCATCAAATTTTAAGCTAAAACAAAACAGTATTCAGGGTGTTTTTACCGCGTTCAAGTGTCAAAATTAGTCAAATTTCCCCATGAACAGTATGTAAGGGTTGAAACAGCTGATGTTAAGATGCTCCTCTCTCAGAAACCAGTGAGGTGTCTCACTGTTGGTTTTAATGAATCACAGTTTCAGCTCTGTGTAAACTTCCACTGATGAACTCGGGGTATTATTGTGCTGAAGTGCCTTCCACAGCACTTGCTTCAACTTGATGTCATAACTCCCATTTGTGGTCTGTTTTGTTGAAACAAGTTTGTATCGTTTCACAAGTAAGTCTTTCAGTGGTATAGTCAGGAAAAAATGGATGAAGGTGATTTTCATTTCCCTTACTGGAGTATTTCCATTTTATGATACTTATATTTCACTACATTTCTGAGAGAAGTATTATACTTTTTGCTCTTCTAGATTTATTTAACAGCTGCATGTCAGATTTAACACTCTGAATGGTGCCATTTTGCATAACGGGTAATTTTAGTTTACTTTTGGTAGTCTAAGTATACTATGTTGCTAACACCTACTTTTACTTCATTTTAAATACAGACTTTTAGTGGAATATTTCTGTATTGTGGTTTTTACTTATACTTAAAGTCATCCTCCAGTCAAAACTATGTTTTTCTTGTTGTTGCTACAGTTAGATGTTTGAGCTTCACTGTGCAGAATGATGTATGTGCAGAGCGTGACACTAGAGGCTGTTTTCACATTGATCCGCTGACAGTGGAAAGTTTCTCTGTGCTCATTGAAAATCTGATTCTTAGGGGCAGGTCTATGAGCATGATTTGTGACATCACAACTAGTTTGGGAGCCAATCCAGCCAGTGATATATCATCAGCTTTGCTTTTAAGAATGCTCAGTATTAATGTGATATTTTTTCTTAGCAATGATAAATGTTTCTATAGCTTGCTTAATGTCAGTCCTGGGCCTCAATTCATCATTCATGCTTTACAAAAAGTTAATAAATGTGAAAGGTTAAAATGTCTGTCTGTCCAGCAAAGATGAAGATTAAACTATCCCATTATGACTGTGCAAAACATCACTAATGTGCATTAACTGTGTTGATGTGTACATTTATACACTTCAGATTAATTTAATTCAGTTTCAGTGCAGTGAGTGAAATTCATCAAGACTTGTAATGTCATCATATTCTGATCAGATTATCAACATGAATAACAAGTACAGTATATCCTGTATTTATTTATTGTGATAGTACAGCATACTAGCACTGTAAATTAAGATTATTTAAATACATCAGTGACACCACTACCATTTAAATGTATTATTTGAATTTTGTAAAGCTGTGATAAAAGCTTATCCAGCTCAATGTGAGTGGATTATGATAATATGAGACATATTGATTATTTGAGTCATAAATATACAGTTTACAGTATTTCATGTAAGTTCACTGATGGGATCCTTCATTAAATCAAGTGTATTCAGTACTGTATGCTTGTGAAGCAACAACCTACCTAAATGTGTCTGATCCTTCTTCCAGTAGTCAGGTCATTTATTCTGTGCTGTGCTGGACATCAAAGAAACTGCAAGAATTGGGGGGTAAAATATTAATATTTTCAACACTTGAGGCACACATTTGTGAACTGTTTTATAAGAGGTGAATGAATTCAGATAAATGGAGCTTTAGCCAAAGTTCAGTCAGGATGACTATATTCTTCCTGCATTGGCCTGTAGTTATATTTCTCATTTTATACTGCCATTCACATCTGTCATGCATACTCACTCATAATTTCCAATGCTGTCATTGTCTGGGGTTGTCAATCAACCGAACAGCTGTTCACATGCATCCAATAGCACAGCTACACACCTCCATCACTGGCCTATGATCTTGCTGCTGTCATTTTAAATACGTTTCTCTCTCTCTGCCTTTAATGCATTCATGCTGCTATTACGCACGCCCCTCTACCTCCCCATCAACACCTAATCTTTACAGATTCATCACTTTCATCTCTTAGTCAGCCTCATCAGAAGTCATCTGCCACCAACACCAGTGTCTGGACTCCATGAAAGGATTAATCCTGCTGCTGCTCCGGACTGATGCCCTTCAATTAAAAATCTCCCTGTCGAGTCCAAAGAATTTCTTTTCTGACTTAATTACCATTCCATCATCTGTTATAAGAATCAGTTATCTTTACTTCATTCACTATGTCTCTCCTCATCGATATAGAGAGGTTGGCAATAAAAGAAAACCAGAAAATGTTGTTTATCAGCGAAACATGACACAAAACTCACTGATGTCATGGATGAAATGCTACTGTACAATCTGTTACATCTAACTTGTTAAGCTTCTGTAATGATACCAAAGGCCACCTCAAATAGCAGTTTGTGTGTATGAACGCAGCTGCCATTACTCAGATTGAGAGAAGAGTAAGGTGTTATTTGAGACCCGTCTCTGGGCGTGTCCACGGCACCTACAGTACACAATCTGTTTGGCAGCGTGTCAGTCAGTGTGGAAACTCTTCCTCCAGCGTTCCTGCGGTTTTCCTCGTCTCCTGCCGCAACGCAAATGAAACGAACCAGCTGAAACTCAAGCATTACAGACACCACAATCTAACACCGTCGATATAGATGATTTTACTCCTGTTATCATTTAAATTGGGTCTCAAAAATGTTCTCAATCATCTGGATGTTTTTTTTAGCTTAAAGCAGACAAAACTATAATTAGGCTACGTTAGACATTCAAACTCAGCACCATTCAAAGTAACCTCCTCGTAACTGTACACATTCAATGAACAAACAGAAAAAAAGAAGTAGAAACAAGGCCCTTTAATATAGTAACATTTACAGTAGGATGAATGTAATGTGGGGAGATATATTTTGAACACTGAAGCATAAAAAAGTAATTCTTTTCACATTTAACATGGACTTTTTAGTCCGAAGGAAGAATGCCATCTTACTTTAAACCTGCACCATGCACAGCCCCCGTCACCCCCCCCCCCCCCCCCCCCGTCCCCCCGTCCCCCCGTATGTGATACAAAAAACAATAAATATGACCATCTGGGATAAGACTTACTTGGCAAATTGCTTTCTGGGTATACAATGACAAATATTGAACATTTTGAGCGCCTTTCCAAATGACTTACACTTGTAAACGTACATAGAATAGTTACATAGAGACCATTATAGTAGTAGACATAGAAAATGACACAAGACCTACGGTATAGCTCAAAAGGCTGAGAGGATTAATGCTCTGCTGCTGTTAACCCCGATGCATCAGTCGTGTCACATCGGATCGTCAGGAATAACATCAGGAAGATTTAATAAGATTATATATATACTTACATTGTAGGTTGGCATATTGCTGTTTTAAAGCACGTTACGTTTTTTTTTTTTTAAATTGTCATTGTTGCACATTTACTTTTTCCACAAATGTTAACCCTTATTGAACCGGATAAAATGGCTAAAACTACATTCTTATTTACAGAAACAGCTGGGGAGGGGAAGGAGCATTGCTGCCAGCGGAAGAACAGATATGCACATGCAAGCACCAAAATCTGTCCGCTAGTAATTGCTAGTAACTGGCGGGTAACAATAATATTCCAGAAAAGGGGCTTTCTAGACAAACAGTAGCAGCTTGAGCTAAAAAAAAACAAAAAACAGTTGGAATGCTAAGATGTGGTCCATAAGATAGAGACGTTAATACGACGAGAGAAATATTAAAACTGGATGGAAGCTGTTGATGCACGCTGATGAGCTGAGCCTCCTGTCATCTGACTCTGTATGTTTCGGTGCACAGGTAAATACATGTAGTGATTCAAAGTTGCTGACGGGTGACTTTAGCTGGACAAGACGACATCATCGCTGTGTAAATGATGATCAGCTGACCCAACAGTAAAACTAGTTCAAGCTTCATGAAGACACACGACAGCGTGAATGTACACAAAATGATATTTTAGCTCATTTTAAGAGATCCTTCTCTGTATCTGCATCCACTTGTGACAACCACTGGAAAAAATAAAACAAAACAACCCTAAATGTTTCAATTAAATCAACTTAATTGATTAAATTAAGAAAGCAGGTGACTGTAAGTGAACTGACATATGTTTTAAGACTGTATGTTGTGTAGTGCTGCTAACACCTCCAAACAGGATTAGCAGACAGTAGCACAGCACTGATGAAGAATGAGGTAGAGCTGGGAGATTTATCCAGATAATAATAATATCATGATAGGAGCCAGGTATTGTCAGGTTATTATTGTCATATTTTTAACATTCCTGGTCTTAGGGGGCATTTAAAAGGGCCGGTATATTATTTTTGGAGTTTTTGGAGCATTTTATGTCATTCTTTAGCTTCACATTAGTGTTCTTTATGTATTCAAATCCAAAAACTCACATTTTTTGGTCTAGGTAAGTATGTTTTAGTGTCAAAATGCCATTCTCCTAAGCCCATCAAAAATATTTTGACCTGACGTAGGTTTCTGCATGATGACGTTGCTGCATATAAACCCCCTAGCTCACCTAGCCAGCAGCCACAGAGAAAGACTGAGCTCTAACCAGTTTCCATTTGAAAAACGCAGGTGGACTCGTCCCTTAAAGTGAAAGTGATCCAATTTTTTGACAGTTTAATTGGCTCATCCAGCTGAGTGAAATGTGAATGCTCACACTATGATCTCATAATGACATCTTAACACTTAATGATGAAAAGAAGTTTAGATAAATAAATACTACGTGAAAGCATCAATATCACACACCAAATTATTACCACTTCATCGACATCAAATAATTCAACCAATAATACTGTGACGTTTGTGTTATTCAATATTGCCTGGCTACGAAATGTACATGGTCTGAACTGCTGCATGTCTGCCCGCACATGAAGCATGAACCAGCCTTAAATGGATCCATTACTATCTGAGCCCTCGGTGTATTAGCAAAAAGCATGCCTATTCAGACAATTCAGTCTATGTCTAATGTGTGAAACTTCAAGAAAATAACAACACTTTGTCCCGACTAAAATCCAGAAGGGAATTGCCATAAACAGCAGCAGCAGCAACAGAGAATCAGTTGATGTGTTCAAGGCACTTTTTGTAAATTTTTTGTAATAGTAGTGTAGAGACAGCTTTTGTTCATTTCTGCCATCGTTTTCCCAAATTACTGCCGGGAAGCTGACGAACTAGAAACTTCCTGTGCCAAGAACAACCTGCACACTGCTGTTGGTGCTGCTGCTCGAAGAAGGTCCGGATAAGAAAACAGTCGCCGTTGAAGAATGTAGAGTGTGTATTTTAAAAGTTATTTTTACATCTAAGAATGTGAAACATGAAAACGCCAGAAGCGGACGAAACTCCGAGGCTAGTGTTATATGTAGCCGGATTCTTCACTTTAACAGCATGGAACAGAGATAACCGTAACCAGGGTGTTTACTAACTACACAGACATTTCGGTTTTTTTTCACCTGTAGTATGTTTTCTGGTAAGAATGAACACCAACAGTTGACCCTTTAACCGTCCTTACACACAGTCCACAACCGAACTGTCATCCTCCTCTGCACCCCACTCCCCAAACCTCATCTGTGGGGACGGAGCCGCCGGATGAAGGTTGTTAATGTCATCCATTGCATCTGGGTCCGTGTCATCACTGGCAGCAATCCCCATGTGACCGCCTTCCTCCCTGTGCGTGCGGATGTGCTTCCGCAGCGCCGCGGGCTCCTTGAAGCTACGGTTGCAGAAGGGGCAGCAGCATGGTCTCTCTCCGGTGTGGATGAGCTGGTGGTGTTTGAGGTGCTGCAGGCGGCTCAAGCGTTTCCCGCAGATGGCGCACACGTACGGTTTCTCCCCTGTGTGCGTGCGTCTGTGTTTGCGCAAACCGTCCAAGTGGCGGAAGCAGTTTCCACACTCCGAACAAGAGTACGGTTTCTCACCTGTGTGTATGCGCAGGTGGGTCTTAAGGGCGCCTGACTCACGGAAACGGCGGCCACAAACTGCGCACGGGTAGGGCTTCTCTCCGGTGTGGATGCGAATGTGCTTCTTTAGGCTTGAGATCAGGCGGAAGGTCTTTCCACATTCCAAGCAGTGGTGGGGCCGATCTACAGACGGCTCCCCTATTGTGTCAGAGGCAGAAGGTCCTGCCGAGTCCTCCACTCGGCCGGGAGAAATACTGTCTCCTCTCCCAACTCCAGAAGTCCTAACCATTGATTTTTGTCCATCAAGTCCACCTGGTTGCAAGGCACTGGTGCATTCTCGCACTTGTCTTTGGTGACGCAGAGGATGAGTGAAGGAACGCTGGGAACCTCCGTCCCCTCCAACTTGAACATATCCGAGGTCACCCACGCTGTGGGATGATCCTTCTGCATCTCTGTTGTCATTTCGCATCCCAGGCTCCTTCCTGCCAGACTGACCGGAGCCTTGCTCCTCTTTAATCTCAAACCTGGATGCTCCACCTGGTCCCTGAGATGCCCTCTCATCTATAGACAAACCACAACATGCAGAGATGTCAACGTTTACACAGAGGTGAATACATATGTCCGTTTCTGCTTCCGTAATGAATTATTATTACTTTATATTTACCTGGTCTGCTGGTATCAGAGCACATATGAGAGGCATTAGATGTAAAGGAGTCCAGAGCATGGTTAGTCACAGACCCATCTGGTTGGATTGAAAGCTGGCACATTTTGTAGTCATCTCTTGGCTCAAACCCATGAAGTGATTCATCCACAGATCCACCAAGACCCAAGTCAACACCTGCTCCGTTCACATTTCGAGGGTTCTGGTGGTCCCGGTCCAAGCCTGCAGTCATTGAGGCCATGGAAGACAGCGATGGGGCGAAGACGGACTGACTGATGGTCTGGGGGCCTGTGTACGAGCCCTGCAGCTGGTCTATGAGCTTCTGAGCGCTGCACAGACACTCCTGCAAAGCCTTCAGCTCCCTCTCGGACACTTCAAGGCGCACTTTGAGTCTCTCGTTCTCTTCTTCCTTGTGCAGAAGCTCTTGCTGAGTCTCATTGAGCACTAGCACCACCTCGCCAAGGAGGGTATCGACCGCGGCGGACATGGCAGTCTGGATGGTGGGTGCGAGACGGGATTTCAGCGACGTTACCGTCACGCCGCCGTGCGAAGCTCCGTATCCAGCCTTGTCCGCTTTCCTCTCGTAGCAGGACTCTGGCCCGGGCCTGTCGGGGATGTTGATGATACTCTGTTTACGGTTTCCACCATGGACGGAGCCGCCGCTGCTCGCCGGAGAGGAGTCCATGCTGCCAGTACTGTAGCCCGTCCTCCTGGAAGTCATGTCGACTGCAGGCGAAAGTGTGATGTTTCAAATGCAGCTAAAGTCAAGCGAGGCGGGCCGATTACCTAATTATGCAAGGAGTCAAGCGTGGCCAGTTACATCTGCACACATGAGCTGACAAAAACAATGCAGTGAACTATGAGAGTCTTGGCAGGGCCTGGATCCGCTCGCTAACATTAGCCCGCAAGCTTTAAAAAACGACTCCCAGTCGATCAATAATCTCCCAGACGAGGTGAAGCCTGCAGCAGGAGTGCGCTGATGCTCTTTAGCTGCGTTGATCACGTACGTTAGTTACTGCTTAAAGACTTTAATACTGTGCATCCTCTGCAGCGACTCACCCATCTCCAGTTCCTACCTGCAGCACTGCTCCGTTACTCTACTGTACACTGAGGCCTGTCGCACACAGATGTCGTCATGAGGCAGCTTTGAGAAAAGGGTTTAATTTACCCTGTGTCTTGCCTTGAAGGTTTAAAAAAAAAAAAATTATATCGGAAACGCAACACGCGCTTTGCAATTGCATTTAACCGTGATCAGTTCAGATATACTACTGTATGTAAGCTATATTCTGTAATGTTTTCATTCTCAGCAGGCACAATTTGAAATGGACAAATCAATGTTCATTCATGTCGTATTCTTCTAGGCTAATATTCCAGTTTAGGGGCTTTTCTTTTTTTTTTCTTTTTCTTTTTTTAAGTCAGAGTTAAATTAAATAGGCTAGGCTACCACACTTTAATGTCATTTAAGTAAAGGTATTTTTTGTATCTAAATGTAGGTCCACTATAAGCTTATCAAAACTAAAGGTATTGGAAAAAGGGCTCTGTGAGTGTTAAACATTAGATTATTAATGCTGATGCATTGATGTGTAAACTGTGTATTTGCTGTTGTATTTGTATATCAAGATGAAGCTCATTTTAATCTCTGTACAAAGGCCTAGTTTATATCATTATGTCTTATTTTTAAGGTGATCATAGCCTTATGCAGCCTATTTGTTCACTGATTTGTAAAGTAAGTAGTGAGCTGTCAAATTAACATGGTGGAGTAAAAAGTACAACATTTCTCTTTGAAATGTAGGCCCTAATGGAGTAGACATTAGAAGCATTAAATGAGCAGCAAATAATTAGCCAAATATAAGTAACACTTGACTCAATGTGCGTATAGTTCCACTACTGATTAGACCACTCCTGTCTGTAATTATTCAGGTAACCATTTATCATTTCCTCCAGTCTTTTTTTGCAGCATAAAATCATCACATTATCTTTCCTAAAGAGACGAGAGTTCCCCTCCAAGTACGAGTGTAATATGCGTAATTAATCTCAGCCTGAAAGTCGCAGCAGAGGGTGAAATGTGCTAAAGGACGAGCAGCTGTGCAGCAGCCATTTGAGGAGAAAGGCAGAGGTTTGCTCTGTTCAATCTAAAATTATACTTCCAGGGTTCAAACCCTAAATTACCCACAGGTCATCGACCTCTCCGTAGGTCATACAATCTGAACTGGTGAAGCAAACAACTGTTTATCCCACAGCACTAATCTGCAGGCTGTGAATGCAGACTATTTCAATTTTGGAAATTAACCAAACGCATCATGACCTGATGAGCCGCTCCCAGCGCAGTAATCCATCATAAAAACTAATTAATGCCATCAACACACCCAGTTGTGTAACTGAAAAGGCACAGACCCTGCCTGACTCTTTGCTTTAATAATAATACACCCACATCTCGGCTGTTTTTGTTCTGTGGAGGAATCTGTTGCTCCTTATTATATTGACTCTAGGAGGCACTGTAGACTGATTTAATAATGAACGATACTGAGGCCATGTAATAAGTCATAAGTTAATAATTTCCTATTGGAACGACTCTTCGCAAAAATTAAAATACTGAGCACTTTAACCAGTTTAATTTAAATGTATGGGTTTATTAATTACAATTTTATTGGTTTTTCATGATGAATTGTCTTGTAATGTAATGTGTAGGCTGATTCATTACATTATTATTGAAATGATGTGTTGCTTTGCCTCATTCCAGTTTCAGTTTTATAGATGAAATGAAAATTCAAAACAAAACAAAAACAATAAAGAGACTATTCAGCTTAATTCTGTAAGTCTATTTTGACTTTTAATTATCATCCAGAGAGTCAGTGGGCCATAGCAACTCAACTAAGTAAAACAGTAAAAGAAAGAGAAAGAGAGGTTGTTACTATGTACTTTTTAGAGATAGAATTTGATTGTTTTTCCATAAGATGTAGAAAAATCAAAACTTCTTGGCCATTCATTTAATAGCTTACTTGAGTGTTGGGCTTGTACATGTGACCTTGCAGTATCCATTTGAGTTAATAATTTACTCCTTGTGGATTCGTGTCTGATGAGGAAAGCAGGCCCATCCCAGCCAGCCGAGGTTGTTGCGGGAAAAACTGACGTGGTCTGTTGCAAATAGAGGGAACGTATTTTGGGATTATGTAACAAACCATCTGCTTGAATTTGTGTCACATCCAGTCACATCTGAAATATTTCTAACTTGGAAAATTCACTGCTGTCTCTTATATTTCCTGTGACACCATTGCCATGGGTACATGGGGCACAAATAGATATATGTTGTTAATTTTTAGAGTCTGACACAGCACAAGTTGCACAACTTATAAACATACCCAAACACACACACATTACTACTACATGCACGCACAAACAGTCATGACATCTTTCTTTTCATCTAAGACCAGAAAAATCCTTTTTCTGTGAGTTTCTGATGGATCTGAATGCATGAAACACTGTCCCGTACCACTGATACCACACACACAAAAGAAAGAAAGAACCAATACATACACTAATGATAAAGGAATAAAGATGATAAATAATGAAGTGCTGTTGAATTACAAGAAGGACAGGAACAAAATCTTTGCATACTGTAGCAGGAATGTGACACATACAGTATGTTAAAAAATCTGAACTGACTCCACCAGAGCTGACTGAGCTAAGCTTATCATTATGCTGAATTTCTTTTATACAGGACAAAGCAATCTCATTGAAGTGCATTTTTGTGCACACTGAGCTCAACATAAGAGTAAACAGATGTGTGTGTAGACTACAGAGGGATTTAAGGCCACAGCTGCCATATAAAGTTGTTTTTCCAAAAATTGTCTTGTTCTGTCCATTTCTTCCCTGGATATGGATAACACCGAGCTGTGTTTTCTCATCATGTTTGGTGGTAAACAAAATACTTTCATTACCTAAAAATGAATACTTATTTTTATTCATTCTGATTTTAAAGAAAAATACCAGCATAGCACATTTATACAGCGCTGATCAGTCCGTTTACAAGTCGTGTCAGGTTTGTTTCCGGCCTTTCATAAACATCTGCACAAAAGATTCAACCTCTTTCAGTTTTGGCATTACAGTTTCACGCTAAGTCATAAATGTTATTTAGGTGAGAGGTTATGGGGGTTTAGAAGAAGGGATAGGCTGTCTGGAGCCACTGCCATATGTCATGGATGACAAATTCCAATGAATCAATGCCCTTGCACAGAAAATCCTCCATCCTGTTCACCCCAAAAAGGAAAACAAGAACTCATTAACAAGTGAGAACACACTGAAAACCTGCACACGGCAAAGGAATGCAACAGGAATCCACATGATTCACTAAATGAGACATTAGTGGACTGCAGTGATGTAACTAATACCAAATTACAGCATCCACACTCACTGAGTTAACGATTTAACAAGAAGAGGGGTGGAGCTGGCGTAGAAGGGTCGGGAATGAGGGAGAGAGGGGGCTGTGGGAGGGCAGAAAGAAGGAGGTGATTGTTGGGGAGATGGAAAGCATATAAAAAGGGAGAGAGAGCAAGAGAGCAAGTAGAGGGACGACGAAGAGAGAAAGAAGCTCACCCACATTTAGGGACATATAAGGATTACAAACTTTTGCATCAACAGGTAAGTTCATTTCTTTCACATATTTTTTCTCTTTACAGAGGCAAGTTGAACTAAACTGTGGCGAACGTAAAGGACACAGAGTATATTAGTATTCATGGGGGCTCCTGCTCTGATTTCAATGCAGTTAAACACAACGTATCTGAGGAGATTTTTGAATGGGCTCTATTGTTAACACGCTCTGCATACCCACCACAGAGTGTACTTCAGGTACATCTGTGTGGATTCTTGTAATAAAAAAAAAGGCAAAAGGCAGCTTTACTGTAACTGGATCTAGCTGATAGGACTTAACTGTATCTTGGGTGTGTAGCCATTTGGACCTGTTGTGCAACACCGCCTGGAATGCTGAGTTTGTGTCAAGTGCCTCCAAAGCTTAACAAATGTGGTTTGTTCCTTGGAGTGCTGTGTAAGATTACGAATCTTTCACAAACATGCCACAGAAAAATACATTTAAACTACTTAAGTGTCCACATTTTGTCATTTGCTTACTCATAAGTGAAAGCAGTGTGCTCTGGTTTCAGAAACAGTTTATGTTGTGGGTTTTGTGTTATTTTCCAGCTGAAGCTAGGCTCACATAAACCATTTGTTTCTGCCATGCCCTGTGTCAGGGGAGAAATAACTGCCTGTCTTCATTAAGGCTCTTTCGTGCCTAACAAAAATAATTTGACTCTCTAAATGCACATATTGCTAGAAGCCCAAGGGGGTGATACTTTTCAGTCCCATGCAAAAAAAAAAAAAAATCATATTTTCCCAAACACTGATGGAATTTTTCTTTCTATGGTTTCTAGACCGCACAATGGCTGCACGCAGGGACCTTCCTTTTCCCCTGGTAATCATCTGCCTGGTCTTCATAAGAGGTTACACTCCCCTGCCAACAGCATCCGAAGTCACATGGACAAATCCCACGAGACCTCTCAGACCAAGTGGGCAGCCACACGAGACCCGTGCGCTCCCCCCGGATGACTACTATGATGATGGGGATATGGACCCCTCTATTGTACCTGCCACAGTGTCTCACGGTGGGGAGACTTCTCAGAAATGTGACTATGATTCCTGTCTTGAGAATCAGCCCTCCTGTGCTGTGCTTAAAGCCACCACTGGCTGCTTGTGTCCAGGGATAACTTTGCATAAAGAGATTCCAATGGCCCCTGACCTGAAAACAGTGTCCTGGAACGGGTCAGTGGTTGTTGTTAAGTGGTGCGCACCTAATTCACAAATCACAAGTTATACTGTGAAGGTAGAGGGGCAAAGGAGTTGGACGTTTGGAAAGGACCAAAGAAGCGGCAGAGTGGGAGCCATAGACCACATTGCAGAGGTTTGTGTGTTCGCAGTGAATGATGCTGGAGAAAGTAAAGGGTCCTGTATGATGTACCATCCCAGAGACAACAGTCTGCCTCTGAAAGCAGGACTCATCGGGGGAGCTCTGGGCTTCTTGCTGCTCCTTTTGCTGGCTGTCCTGCTCTGGAGGCACAAGAGGCAAAGGAAACAGGAAGCTGGCTTCTCTATGCATGACACTGTTGTGACAGAGTGAACAGAAATACTGGACACTTAGTGGGAAATGACTCTTCAGCATTGTTACAGTTAATTAACTGTGGCTACATTATAACATTTGATTATCTGCACAAAGATACTTTCTGAAAGTACTTGGGGAAACAGGATTCTTCATTTCACACAACATACACTGGACACTGTTCAACGACTAACACAGTTAGCGTGCTAAAAAAGCTCCAAGAGACATGAATTGGATGCCAGCTGCAGAAAAATATTGCAATCATCAGCGCTATTGTCCTGAAAAAGAAACCCAGATGACAAACAATAAGCACACATGATGTTAATTTGGTCTTTTTTTCTTTTTTTTCCAATTCTAAATGGTTGTTGTTTGTTTGGTCTGCTCTGACATATCAGGTGTCAGGACTTTAAAGAATGTGCCAGTAAGATAAAATATTTAAAGTCAATTACTTTCCAAATCATTTGTAGTTAATGGGATACAACCTTATACACTGTAAAATATTTACATTTAAATTTACAGTAAATAACTTGCAGCTGGGTTGCCATTATTTTACTGTAAAATTAACATTTGTTTACTGCTACAAAATTTTACTTAAAGTTAACTAAATTTTTCAAACATACATTAGCTTACATCTGCTTGATTTTTTAACCTAACTTAATATTGGCTTAGCAGGTTACATGCATAGTAATAATCACACAAATATAGGATTATACTTGTGTTAAGGAAAATAATGTAATGAAATTTACATTATTCAATCATGATATATATCATGTTTGGTGGTAAACAAAATACTTTCATTACCTTTAAAAATTAATACTTATTTTTATTCATTCTGATTTTAAAGAAAAGTACCAGCATAGCACATTCATACAGCACTGATCAGTCCATGTACAAGTCGAGTCAGGTTTGTTTCTGGCCTTTCATAAACATCTGCAGAACAGATTAAATCTCCTTCAGTTTCAGCATTACTGTTTCAAGCTGTTTCAACAAGTCAGGTTCGTTATATATATTTTTATTTTTTTAAGAAGTTGTGCATTGCACATGCCAAATAATTACTTGCTAATGCTAACAAAAACATGACATACAGCCTTCTCTCACAAAATCCTTTTGGCAAACCAGTCAAGAAGGTGGGCTGGATCCCCTCACATACAACCCTCAAGGCTGACCATCCATGGCTTAATACAGCTCCTGTTGTTTCACCTGAAACTAATGAGAATTTCCCAGTGTCAGAATTATATGCGTTTAGTTTTCTTTTTAATTTTTATTTTGATACAGCAAAACAAATACTAATCAGGAGAGCAACACATGACCACAGCTTTCTGCTGTCACAAAATGATAACATATAATACAAGACCATACACACAATCAAAAACAGAATCATTTTTTAATAAATAAATACTACTGTTTAAGAAAGAAAACTAAACTTTCTTAAACTTCTCTAAACTCTCTTGAAGTGCACATATAAAACCTGTAATCATCACTGATAGACTTTGCAATTATTTATTTACTAAAATAAAATTGCTACTCAAGAAATATTCCGTTAGATGAGAGATCCAGTTTCTCATGTGCAGCGCAGGTTGTTGCCAAACCCAAAATTCAAAAATACTGTATGATACTGTTGCTGAAGATGGCTTGTTCTTTAGCATTATAGTGCTGTATTTTAGTAATACATTATAGTTACGTTAAAAACGGTCAGTTAAGTGTAATTTTACAGATTTCTGTTTTTATTAAAAATAAAGTACTGTATTATAAAATAACAGGTAGATACTGCCAAGTTCCTGTTGTAAATTTACAGAAATCATTTACAGTGTATGGTACTTTAAGTATGTATTTATTCTTTACTTTTAGAGATGTTCCGCCACACATGGCTAAAAGGAACTAATCAAAATCAGCTGTATCCACTAAAGAGTCTTTATTGCTTATTTTAAAATAGAAAAAACTGAACATAATAAGATAAACACCACATCCACACTAATATTAAAAAATACGATGAAAATAATAGATTCATAACTGTTGGTATGCTTTAAACCTCTCTGTGAGAGTTTTTTGTGTCTAATTTAAGAGTGACTGGATTACTTATGGTTTTGAGGCCTTTAAATGAATAATATTCTGCTTTATTATGTAGTCTACTGTATTTATGAACCTAGATTGGTTGTGGTTTTTTAATTTTTGATTCTTGGACATTTCCTTAAATATAAGTTTAAGAGTGAGGCACACAAAGTCAAACTGGAGATGCTGCATATGTATGTATGTATTTTTAATGATATGACAAACATTGCTTTTACAGTAAAACTGTTGCACCCATATGTCAAAATGTGTCATTTATCAGGGTTTGGACGGGTGTTTTTCCATCTCTTTCATTGTCGGAAGTTATGTCAGTGTGTGTGAGCTCAAGTGTTAGGAGCTGTTTTTCCAGCTGTCATACAGCAGCCTCTTCAGCGGATATGGATTTTGTGAGGCTCGTCTCATTCCAGCTGAGACTTCCAGTCATCCAGTGGGCTGGTGAGAAGCTTCTGGCTTTTTTTTCTTTTTTTGCCATGATGAGAGAGAGAAGAAAGTCCAATATTTAAATCCTCCCAGTTTATCTCATGTTCAAGCAAGTTTCCATCTGCGTGTCTTGCAGCCACGTTATAATTCCTTTTGACTCTGCCTGCTGCCAGTTTCTTCGAGCGCTCCTGGCATCTTTTTTTTTTTTTTTCAACTGCACTGCACAACTTATATTAAAGGGTGCTGCATGGAAGACATCTAACATCTGTAATTTGCAAACACAACAGACAGACTCATTTCAGTCGCTGAAATGGCCTCAAGATGTTGCTTTTATGACACATATTCAGCCTGAGTGCAGTCGCCCTGAAACTGGGAGGGAAATCCTGACATGAATGGGCCACTGTGATAGAAAACACATCAGCGTACAGTATCATGTGGTGGTTGCAGCCTGTTTTAAACAGACAGATCAAGATGTAATGTACTTTCACCCTATGCACAAAAGGTTTAGCAAAAACCTCAACAATTGACAGAGCATTAATTGCACCAAAACAACTCAAATATGCACTTGTAGAGGAGCAAAACTACACATACAGAATGTATCACCAATACAAATTGCTGTGGTTTGGCTTTTCTGAAAAAAACAACAACCTCTTCTTGCGAAACGTTGGATGTTCATTAGGAAATTTACCATTTATGCACACACGGAAACATTTTTCAGTGAGCAAGCTGGTAACCAGTGATACAGATAAGAGGAAAATGAAGAAGCAGAGTGTACTTTACTTCTGCAGCTGCCCTTGGGGTTTAAATCTGAGTTCTTTCTTGATAAGAATGCAGAGCACAGAAATGTATAAACTAAATATAATGTGAGACAGAAACATTACGTGACTGTAAAGAAATTTTCAAAAAGACGTCTTTCACCATTTTGACATTTTTTAAATCTCAAAATGTAATCTAACCTATTTATTAAATATAAATAACTGCAATACAAACTGTAACCTAAATAATGTAAAATTAAAAAAAGATGAAAAATAATAATTAATAATAATAAATGATAATTAATGGACATACCAACATCAAGGATAACTACATGATCTGCTTGATATTTGTCTGCATATTGCTTCTAACGAATTAATCCTCTCGCCAAAATTCAATTTCAAAGCAGGCGGTGAGACACGCCAAACAGTTTTTAAAAGTTAGATCATCTAGGGGAAGCACAGATGTGATGTGTAAAAAATGCGGAGATAATACAGAAAAGCGTAGGAGGACATTTACCAGTAAATGTTCTGCTCCCCTGAACTGTTTATCATCTTTGACATCTTATATGGAAGACAAAGTGAATAACAGTCCTGATGAATCTCAGATGTGATGCTGTTTTATTGGTGGCGGTACAGATGGAGGTTGCTTTCTAATTTTAGTTAAAGCTAGTGAGTTTTGCAACAAGGTCAGCCACTGTTGCAAGTCATGGTGAATCACTGCTATCTCATTCAGTAAACACTCATTCTGATGAATAGATAGTACGTATACAAAACTGTGAATCAGCTGAATTCAGGTTTTGGGATTTTCCATTAGGAACTTGGTGTCTGCCAGTACCTGCCACCCAGTTCACTGTTAATCTGCTACTAAAACTGCATGATTCACAGTGACTAAAGTACAGTATCTGTTTGTTTCAGTTTGAGTATTTATGAAGTCTATGAGTCTATGTATGAGTTTTTTTGTTGTTGTGTTTTTTTTGAATTTATGAAGTTTGGAATTCAACCTGCAGGTGTTGCATTATGGCTAATGATGATTAAAAAGACAAGAGTTAAAAATGACTCTCCTTGTTAGCTCTAGTAGGGGAGAATGGGGTTGGTAGTCACACTCTAATTTCCTTTGTATTCCTTGTAAACCATACACTAAAAAGATTCCCTTTTCATTTGTAATGAAAGCCTAAAGTGTCAGGTAGAAAAAGAGTGGTCTTACTCTCCTTCTGCTGATTCTGTTCAAAAGATATGGGCTGTCAAATATGTCTTGTGCACTTGTGACAACCACCCCCATTGTGGTTTTGGTTGTCACACAATATGGGGTTGGTTGTCTCTGTGTTATTTAAATCTTAAAAATGTATCTAAAATGTTTAGTTTCATTAAAATACAACACATCCCCTGCACCAAGAGAAAAACAGGAAAAATCATTCCTATAAGTGCCTTTTCTGTCCTTATATGACAATATTGTCCATTTTCACCTCTCTGACTGCTCTGACCTTTACATCTGGAGGAGTCTGGTCCTTGTTTGTCTTTCTGACAAAGTTCCTGGTCATTTTGCTCTATTAAAAGAAAGAAAGGACCAGATATATCACACCATATGAATATGCCAACATGTGATAACCAACCCCGAAGAGAATATGACAAGCATCCCAAGCTGGGGTTTTTTGCTACCAGCAAAGCTAACAACCACATGTTTTGGCTTAGCTAAGAAAAAACCTACCTCACTATAGCCCTCTCTTCATACTTTTTAATGCTAATGATTGTTTTATTATAAACCCATCATGTAAAAGCCTAGAAGAGAAACAATGAAGAGTTGCATATTTACATATTCACATGAAAAACACTAAACGTCCTCTCACCAAATTCTAAAAGTTTCAGCACCAACACTTTTTAACAGCGCCCTCTAAGGACAGAGATCTGATGAATTTGACAACCAACCCTGTTCTCCCCTACATATTAAAATGTCAGACTTGACATTAAAGGGTCATTAAGTAATCTAGGAATTCAGTCAGAGTCAGACAGCATCCAAAACTATTTTCACAACAGAGATGAGAATGAGTGAGTGTGTCATTAGAGCAGACATCAGGAACGTGCAGTATCTGTAATCTGCTTTAAGGATTGTGGAGAGAAAGTCCTCTTACTGCCCTCTGCTGGTCACATTCAGACCTGGAGGAAGGTGGTCTGTCTGCACTTAAGGGCAAAAAAAGGACATTAAGACAAAAATAAAAATGATAAATATATCAACACAGCTGGGTCACATTAGTCTCAGAACCAGTTAGAGCCTTTTTCAGCTGGCAAACAGCACTCTGAAATGTGAGGTTTCAAAGCAATGAGGGACAAAACTGTTCTCAAATGTTACACCTGTCAAAAGTCCTGCAAAATGTGTGTTGGAAGAAGTATTTATACATACATAAGGAGTATCAGTAAAATGTTAAAGCATAAAAAGTACATGTAATACATTTGGCAGGTGTTCAGTGGTTAGTGTCATATTATTATTATGTTATTTATATTATATAATTATGTCACTGATACAGTAACATGGAATTTTTTGGCATTTTTTGACGGGAGAAAATTTTAACTAATTTTAACTAATTTCAAAAATCATTTAAATCTATAAAATTGCATCATAATTTATGACATATAATTAGTAGGTTTGGTATGCAATTAAATATCTGAATCTGTACCATCTACAGCAGCTGTGAAATAAATGTAAAAAGTATAATATCTCGCTCTGAAATGTAGAAGAAGAAGTAGAATTATACAATAACATGAAATGGAAATACTAAGGTGATAAGTATAAATATGTAGTGTGAATATCCTTTATTTCAGCCGAAAATTTAAAAAAAGAGTGATCATTTCATTTCTAGATAAAACAAAAAACAAAAAACAAAAACACAATCTTTACAGAGAGTATTTCATGGCAGCAGCTAGGAGCCGAGGCTTTAAGAGGCTTTACTGCAATGAAAGTAATCGCAGGTTGTAATATTATGTTCATCTCATAGCATCATGCTGGAACCTATTCAAAACCATCATTCATTTTCACGAAATTAATTATTCATGAAAAATTAATTTGCATTTGGCGCTTGGAAAAATGAATGTTATTTTTCTCTTATTAGTAATCCACCAGCAGGGGCAATAATGGCTGCTCCCTCTACCCGCTGCAGTCTGCTTTTACAGGGCATAAAACGTCCAATGTAGGTCAGGCATCCATCAGCGCCCATTACTAGAACTAGACCAACCTCGACATGCAGGGCCAGTAAACATACTGAACACGAGCACGTAATAGTTTTATTTAAATGTAGAAGGGTTTCCTCTAGGCTTAATATTACAAAGAAGATGAAGGAAAACAAATGAATTGGTGCCAATCAAATCAAAGCACTCGTCTCTAAATGAGTGAGATGCAGTTTAGTGTTAAAACCAGCTTTTTACACAGGGACTCTTGGGCATTCAGTGGCTTCCATCAGAGGAAACTCTGGGTCTAAGTGGGTGGTTGTAGAAACTGATCTCCCCCCTGCAGGCGTCTCATCCTGTTTACTCCTGTTAAGTCTTAGAGTGTCTATCTGTCTTGGCTCAAACCACGAAAAACTGTAAATAAAAAGATTAACTTCTGTCTCCATGTGTAACTCTGATGTCACAGGAAGGATGAGTAGAGGGTTTATGTAAATGCAGCAGGACGCATGTTTGACCACTTCCCTTCTGTTTGGGTGTGTCATGTTTTATCATCCAGACATCTTTCTGAACAGGTCCGGTGTGAGTCAGAGCTCCTTTTATTTATTTCCAAATAGGCCACTAGAGGACATTATTGCAAAGAACATTGTAGAAATCACAACCACCTCTGGCATGCACTCACTGATAATGGAGTGGAAATGGAAATTAATTGCTCTACTAACAGGGATGAGAATGAGCTCAGGCTCACTTGCAGGGAGACAGTAAGAGTTTGTGTATGAAGAAGCAGCTAAATGTTTGCTTTCTGTCACCGTTTCCCTTCTCGCGCCCCAAGGTTCCTCTAGGCAGGCAGGACAGAGCTCTCCTCTCAACTCCCCAGGATAGCTCAGCAAGAGCGTTTCATGAAGCTTTTTTCTTTTTTCTCCATTTCCTCATATGAAGGAGGTGAGGTAACCATGTCAACCTGGCATTATAGGCTACAGGACAGAGCTGAGGAGGTTGAAACTGAGCTCCGCTTGGAGAGGAGAAGTTATCGATCAAGCACTGTCACACACACACACAAACACACAAACAATCATGACATCTTTCTTTTCATCTAAGACCAGAAAAATCCTCTGACTTTCAGATGGATCTGAACACATGAAAGAAACACTGTCCCGTACCACTGATAGGACGCTCATGTTAAGCTGAAGAAAGTGTTTTAGATGTCAAAGATTTCAAAACCATGACTTCCAGTGTGCCATATTATAATTTATTATATTTCAGTCACAGTAAAGAGTCCACAGGAATGATTTAGACCTTGTAGAAAACTCAATTTAGTCAGCTAGAGTTAGAAAACAGAACCAGAACCAACATCTAGAGCTCAGATGAGATCCTGAGGTCTTTGTTTTCTTTCTTTTTATATTATACATGTTAGAATGACACAACTAACTGAGAAACATCTGCATCTCTGTTTGCAGGCATTAAAAAAAAAGAAAAGATGTTTGACTTTTGTAACATTTAGTGAGTGTATTTACGTGTATTAATTTGCTGGTTATGATCACATGTGTTATGTGTCGAGCCATATATTGGTTTCAGAAACCAGTATAACCCTAACCCTAACCCTAACCCTTGTCCCCATTTCTGAAAAACCTGGATATGCTACCTTAAGTGCTCCGATAGGAACACCTAATCCAGATTTCGCATCATTCTCTGTTGGTAGAGAAACAAGCATCTGATACGTTGAATAATCAAGACATAACAGAGATGATGAGAAACCTGGACACCATTAGAACCAGGTTTACATGGAGATGAATAATCAGGTTTCTTGTGCTCAATGTAAACATCAGATCCAAAATCAAAACCAGGACACTGTTGTGTATGTAAAGTTACTACATGAATTAAGAGCAAAAACAAATTGAGAGCCTGCAAAGAAAAGAGCAGCAATTCAATCGTTTATCTGTTCTACATATGGATGTATTTTAGAGTCACAAAAAAGGGGAACATTAGAATGGGGAATAATTAATATATTATTATTATTATTATTATTATTATTACCAAAACACTTTGACATAAACTGTGCTCAATAATTATGTGATTTTCAACAATTTAACAATATGTCTTGCAATTTCATGAGAATAATAATGCCTAATTATTTGTTCACATTTTAGTGTAGCCCTTTCACATCTGAAGAGTCTGATTGAACTTTATATTACAACCTCTTACATATAAATGTTGATATATAAATATACATTTGATATCAACATTTACATATATCAACATTTATACATAAATCATCAACACAGACAAATACTTTCCAATTAATGCAATGTTCGTCTTCTTTAAGCTCATTTACCTATATATCATGTTGATGAACTAGCTGACTACACATGAAAAAAAATGGTCTTCATACATTTCTAGAATCAGCATGAATGTTTTTAATGTATGACCACTGCTTTTGTTTTGTTTGAGTTTGTTAAAGGCTTCAGCTGTAGCTCAGGTGCTCTGAGCTGAATCTTTAACAGAGTAGGAAACCTGCAGGGACACAGAGCCAGAGCTGTATTTAACCCACTGAGGTTAAGTCGTTTTCCCAGAGCGGCTGAACTGTTCCAGTTCCTCGCTCTCTCTCTCTTTCTTTGCTGGTCTGCAGGAAATGGCTCATTTTAAAAGAACATATTCTTTGAAGTCTCAGTGGAGTATTCTCACAGTTAAAAACTCTCAGCGGGCTTCATCGTTATGTCTGTACGCCCCCCATTTATATTCTTTACCTGCTTTTTTTCTCTTTTCATTGTCAGGGGGGCACTGGAGCATATCCCAGGATACACTGGGCTGAAAGCTAGGGAGACATCTTGGAGACGGGCTGCCATCAGTCCATCAATGAGTCTTGCATCCAAATTGAGCTGCAGGAGAAACACTTTGGACACAAAAAAGTCCTAAAACACAACATAACATCTTTGAATGGGGATTTTTTTTTTAAAAACAAGATGCAGAAAGGAAGTGTTGTGCAAAGATGCAGAATGTGGGGGGAAAAGGGTGAATTTTCCAACCAATAACAGGTGCTGTTACACTCCATTTTCTCAGTTTTTAAATACAACAAACACACAGAAGCAATTCACAGGCAGAATACCTTTAGACATGAATGTAACTGAGGCATAAACTGAAATCTAGGGCTGGTGAATGGCCAGATGTTGAACAAAAACAAATCCCAATTACGCCCCCCCACCCCACCTCAGCTATAAAAAAAAAACAACAACAAGAAAAAAAACACGACAGCCGGGGCAGGAACAAGCACTGGAACAAGAGATGAATCAGGGACAAATTATTCAGGACACAGTCACGGGGGATGGAGAGCTCGAGAGGAGAGGAAGAACTTGACCTTCTCTGAATATTCATGAAAGACAAGAGAGAGAAGGGAAATAAAAAGAGATGTAAGCCTTTCTGAGACCTGAAACCTTTTGTGGTAGTCTAATAATGACAAGCAGCTTTTGATTCAGTGCGAAAACAAATATATGTAGCAGGAGTAACATCAGCATACCTTGGCTGTCTGCCAACTGGCCGGAAGGATCAATAGCCATTAACACCATCATGCATGCAGTCGGAGGACAGCAGGGATCTGTGGCTCTGCAGAGTATTTCATCATGATGGGAGGTGGATTGGAGCTTTAGTTCTCCTCATGTGTTTTCATCGCTGCTGAGAGCGATGCTTTCTGACTGACAATGTCACCAGTGTGCCGTGTATGTAAACACATCCAGCAGGCCGGCCCTGGAGAATCTAGGTCATTTTCTGGCTGGGATGAGACGAGTGGAGCAGTCTGGAGACACGCCGAGCTGCAAATGTGTGGCGTGTTCATGTGTCAGAAGCCAGGCTGTAATCCACACACACACAGACACAGACACACACACACACACAGATCTCTCTTATCTGCTTCATGAATCAAGTGAACATGCCTCCAGTGGTGATGAAATCCTCAAAGAAACACAGGTAGTGAAGCGGAGGGGAGGAGGAGGCAGAGGAGGAGGGAGTGGTGAACGCTTGTAATTTCTTGCTCCAGTTCTCTTTGCTTTAGCACTGAGGACACGTTGTTCATTAAAAATCCAAAACCCTCAGTCTTCAGGAAACACAAAGCCCTGTGTCATGCAATATTGACATTGGCTCGGCATAAACACCAGGAAAACAATGCAACCATGTGGCAGGAATTACTCTCTGGATCTAGAACATCATGTGCTGCAGACACTGTGGATATGTCGAGGATGATTTTTTATCTTCCATCTTTTTTTTCTTTTTTTTTGGGAGAGAGAGATTGTGTCATTTCAAATCTGTCCTGAAAGCGCTCTGCAATCTGATTCTGATAAAGTCAAAAATGATTTCTTTTGAGGGGCATTAAGTGCCAAATCCATTTAAAAATCAGTTATTGCTTTTAAAAAAAAATCTAGCAAAAATCAGCAGAGCGATTGTAAAGACTCAGGCTGTCTGGTTTGGCGGATGAAGGGAAAATCAGATGAGAAACAGGTCAAATAATCACACAGGAATACTTCTTCACACTGATGCAAAAAAAAAAAAAATCCAATATTGATAATAAAGCAGCCCAGCATTAATTTAAAAATCTGAAATATTAAAAAGGGACAAATGCCACAGTGTAAACATTATGGCAAAATCTAACCACCGATAAATTTACATCATGCTAGTAAAGGTCTATATGATCTCCTATCAACCATCTTTAATGAGATATTTTATTGAACATTTATCATGCCACTCCTCTCAGTATCAGAGTATGTAACGCACTTTAAGTTATCTTCTAATAAACTACATAGAAATGTAGGCAGGCAGCATATTTTCAGTCCCTTGACAGCCTAACATGGCGCACTGCTCTGTATCATCTTCTCCAGGTGTTCAGATTTATCTACAGCATCACTCCATCCTCTCTTCTGACTCTCACGAATGCCTCCAGATCCAGGTGATACCGAAGGTGCAGGTTTATCGGTGTGTGATTTATTCTCAGTGAAATAGCCAGAGAGAGAGAACGATGATAAATTTCTCGCCTTTTGCCGTCTTCTGTCATGTATGCCAGTGGCTCAGCCTGTCACGTTTTGGCTCTTCTGTTCACTCGGGTTCATTCTGGGACTTTCGATTCATTAAAAGGATTACACACCCTGTTTTTAAAGTTCCGAAGAATGATGCAAACTGTTCCATCAAAATGCAACCAAAAAAAAAATGTTATGAACAGCTCAAAACAATGTGACAAAGCATCACAAATAACTAAAAACAACCAGACATGCCTGTAAAAAAAAAAAAAAAAAAAAAAAAAAAAAGACACTCTGGCTCTCTGGCCAAAAGGTAAAACATGATGATAAAAACAAGAATATAACATGTAATAGCTCAAAATGTTAGAAATAAAAAGGGCAATATGACACATCCTATAAGATAACCTCTTATAACAGCAGTCTTCCTACAGCTGAGATTTTCTTGCTATGAGCACGACAGGCACACACATTAAAATTCAAAATCAGAGGCACCACTGCAGCGCCTAATTAAGGGGATATAATGAGAATATAATGAGGATCTAAAGCTCCAGACCAAACTCACCTGATGATTACACAAACCTTTTGTTCCTGGTAACAGCATGAACCAAACGTCTCGGACACCATATGCTGCTATTAAGGTTTTAATCGCCCAGGAGCAGGTGGGCAGATTGCGGGTGACATTACCGTCTGTCATGACGCCAGGAGGAGAGGCGACAGAAGTAGAAGCACCAGTTTCCAGTTAACATCGGTCTGCAGCGTAACGTTTACATCACTAGCAGCAGTTTTCTGTAGCTGACATGTCTACTTATTTACTTTTCCTGACAGTAATTAATTCCATTTTACAGTTTTCTATCAAAAATGTAATCCTGGATGTAGTCAGAATAACATTTTTCCTCTAAATGTTTATATACAACCATGCAGTATAATCTGTTTATAACAAGTAAGGAAAAGTGACCGTTCCCTACAGACAGACTGATTAATCTTGCATTTCACTTCTGAGACTCATTTATTACACTGAAGTTTACAAAACAAAGACAAATGAAGCCAACTTCTCTCTCACAGCTGATTAAGGACCACACATCTTGCACTGGAGACAAAGAGCGTCGCTCCAATCATTCACCATGACCACCTAATCCAATTAACTCAACTGCTGTATGTACAGTAAATCCACACCAACCAGTCTTCTATCTATCTATCGTAAAGGTAGAAACACATCAGAGTAAAAACACCTTCTACTCTGTGAACTTCAACATGGATGCAGAAAATTAAGGCCACATTAGGATAAACCACACAGAGCTTTACACGAGTTAACTACAGCTCTCTGGGCTGTTGAGGATGGTCCTGAAATCTGCTGCAGTCAGTAACGACGACAACATTTCATTACTTTCAAAATCAAGTTTATTAAATTTAGAAAACACCATTTTGTTAACAGTTTCTTAGCAATAGCAGGAAAGAACTGAAACTGTAAGAGACGTTGATGGGGCCTGGGCCAACCCCTGAGTTTAAAAACCAGCTGTGTTTCGTCCCTACACTTCTGCTCTCTGGTGGGGGTGGGAGGGTCACCTGCAACTAACATGGCATAGACTAGAAGAGAGAGAGTCAGTGTGGTAGTCTCAAGGTAGAACGCCTACAGAAACGAGACATAAGAAAACTTTTGTCGACATCAGGTAGAAAAGTTGATTTGCAAAGTCACTTTTCAAGTCAAGGTATTTCCTGCCAAAATATACCGAGTATGCAACATTAACGTGTAATTAGGTTGCCAAACCGGATTCGGTATTTAAGTTTAATCACTTAAGGGAGGGGGTTTCTGCACAGCTTTAGGGGAGGTGGGCTTGGGGATACTTGGGGATGCAGTACAGATGTAGTCCAAAGAGGAAGTGCAAACAATGTCTAGAAGGTTGTGTTTGTTGAGGGGGTTGGATGGGTGGGAGGGGTTACGAGCAAAACAGGGGCTCCCCCCCTTTGCTCATCAAGGTGCTGAGAGGGGCGACTCTCTGGAGGGCGAGCCCGAAATATCCTCAGGGGGGAAAACTGTGAGTGTGCAGGCTCGGATGCCACCCAGCGACTCGGGTAAGTCAAACACTTTGTGCCATTCGTCTTTCTCGGGGTCGTATTTCTGTACTATTTCCACCATGCAGCGATTGTTCCACGAGTACCCGCCCACCACGTAGATCTTATTCTCAAACACGGCCACGCCTACGTCGCTCTGGCCGCGTAACATGGCGGCAATAGGTGTCCACAAGTCGAGGGCGGGGGAGTAGTATTCGCAGCTAAGCACGTCGTCGTAGTCGCTGGTGCCTCGGAAGTGATTTCCCCCGATCACGTAGAGGCGGTCGCCCACCGTGCACATGCAGTGGAGGCCGCGCACTGTGGTCATGGGTGCTTTCTGAGTCCATTTATCTGCATCTGGGTCAAAGCACATCAGCTCCTTTTGAAAAGTGTCATGAGTGATTCCCCCTGCAGCAGGAACATAAAAAAAGGGAAAAAAAGAGAGAGCACTAATTAGCCCTGACACTGATCATTTGGAAGAGGAAAACAGCTTTGTAGACTTGTCAATCAGACTGATCACTGACTGATTTATCCACGTCAACATACATTTTCATGTATCTAGGCCGAGCCACAACACTGGAAATGGTCACAGTTGCTTCAGTAACATTATAAAGAACGAGAATCAGGATGAAGTCTGCACATCTCTCTAACCTCCATCCCAAATTCTCAAAGCTTGAATCAAGTTGACAACCAATAAACAGGATAAACCCTCATTTTACAAGTTGGACTTTCTGTAATGTGAAATAATGCTGATGATGAGCACTCACTACAAAAAGGAACATTACAAAATGCTCATATCCATACGGACAAACAGACTGTAAACGCCAGGAAACAAAAAGCTGAGGGAAAGTGGGGAGGGAGAAAAAAAAAAACAGGACATGTCTACAGGGAAGGCTTAAAATAAAGAGGAACACAATCCCAGCATGCATTTGGGTGGAAGCAAGCCCATCCCTCCCCCCCCTAGGCAGAGTGACTAGGAGCAAATGCAGTGAAGATTTGCAGCGCATGCCGAATACAGGCTGAATCCCTCTTTTGCTGCTGCCCGGTGATCGTGCGCTCGCTTTATTGTTGAGGCCTAAGCTGTCTATTCAGCTGCCGTGACTCAGATCTGTGATGCTGCACCTCCTTTAACTGATCACATCCAAAGATAGGCTGACTATCCATTTTCTTTATCCAAGTAGTCCACGGGGCAAATCTGCTATTAAAACACTGACAAGCAAACAGTGCTGGAGTCGACGTAAAGTCCTTATAATTCCTCTCGAGAGGCCCCGCTGCTATTGGATTCAGATCAACGGCTTTGGCCTCTCCCTGATGATGTCTGATCAGTATCCCGGGATCCTAATATCTAATAAGTGCCATTAGTGAGACATTCAGAGAGACAGGTTAAAAGCTTTTGCCCTTCATAGACAGCAAAAGACAGATCGGCTGGGTTATTGTTTGTGTTTTCTGCTGCGTATGCCCTCAGTTTACAATATAAACACATTCCTCTTTCTGTCTGAGTCCCCTTGTGAGGCCGGTGACCTGCTTGGCGGACTGAATCAGTGCCGGCACAAGTGGGACCCGGAGAGAAGATGGAGAGTAGACACAGAGGTGAGGCTGAAAAAAAGGGGGGGCTCAGCAGGTTCCAAAAATACCCCACAATGATTAAGAGTGTCCAGATTTATGCTCCTAACAATCCGTGCTTGTCTGTGGACCAACAATAATACAGTAAAATCCCTCAAGGATACTAAAGAAAAACAGGCTAACAGTTAGAAGTGATTTGTTTTCTCATAGGACAGCTACAACATCTGGATCCACATTAACATATAACTCTGTATGGAATGTGAAAGTAAATTACATTTCTGGAACAACTTTAAATCGTTCGAGTTTAAACCCCACAGTGTTTTTCATTTACATATGATAAGATATATTCATTAACCTGTGCTCCTCCGCTCAGCATTACCGCACCCTTCAAGTCAAACTCTTTATTTTGACATTTCAATCTGGAAAAATGACATACGTGAGGTCTCAAGTCACAACACTTTTCAGCATAAACTCATTTAATTAGGAATCAATTTTAAAATGGCCTTGACAAATCAGCTTAATTGCAAAAATGTTGACATGCAACTTCCACCTTACAACCCCAAGTCAGCTTACACCCAGGCTGCACCGGTCCCAACAATAATGAAGTTCTTTGCAAATCACCTGCAAATTGTAACTACAAATAATATATATATCTCATGATGAAAAAAGCTGAATTTATTTCCAATAACTGCAAAATAATAACAAAAACTGTGCTCTATGAAGCCTCAGCAGTCACAGTGGCTAAGGCTAAATTACTCAGAGATCACTGTGCTCCGGCAGTAGAGGTCTCGGTAAATAACTGAAAAATGGTCTGAATTGTAAGACCGCAGGATCTTCACACAGATCTTAATCTCTCAGATAAGACTGTAGTCCGGAGGCGGTGTGGCTGGCTCTGCACTGGTTCAGTAGTCATGTCTGAACTCTGCCACACCACTTGAGCTGTGATGGTCTGTGGGCTGAGTGCATTTGTCAGGTTCATCCGGCTGACAGAATACCTTCAGACAGCGCAGCAGCACAGCCGGAGAAAGTGACCTGATCCGCTGTGACACACGGACACAGAACTGCACTTCAGCATGGGTCACCTTGCACAGTGGGACTTGCAAACCCTTCCCCCCAGACCGTGGGTGCTACAGGGCCTTAGTGAGACAAAATTCCTCTAATTGGAAAAGCTGGTTTACCTGCATGTTTTCCATGAAAAGCACGGCAATCTCCAGCTCATCCCACAGTGAAATGTGAGCCCATTATAATCTGCTTGGGTATCGGCTGTGTTGTAACCTGCATTCACAGAACTGCTTGACCAGCTCAATCCTGTTACACACAGATGCTCGTTTCTGCACACATGTAGTTTCAGCTGCTGCAGGTTTAAAGCGTGACATTGTGTCACAGCTCGGCCAGCTGTTAAAATGGTGATATCTCCCTGGCTGTTGGCTTGCTATTGAGTGCATCACTGAAACATGAAACCCAACAAAAAACGGAGCCATTAGATTATCATAAGGGTGAGCAATAAATACTGTGCGCTGCAGAGTGCAGCCTGAGGCTAAAATCAGTGAAAAGCAGCTGGCTACCAGCAGATAAGCTCAGCCCGTGACTACTATGTTATTCATCATTTCAGTTTATTTATTTTAAAAAGTGTAAATGTGGCTTTCATCGACGCTCCACTGTAATATTAAGCTTGCCAAATCATGTGGTTTGTGCGGTCCCAAATATGCAGCACTTCTTGTTCTTGCCAAGTGCAATATTTACTAATTAGAAACATGTTCTCAAAATCAGTGTTTAAATAATCAATGATAATAATCATGTATGCAGGTATTTTTTTCCCCCTGTAATGCCTGTTTCCAGCACAGTTAGCTCATATGAAGTGAAATTAAAAGAGCTACATGCACCGTTAACTTTTTCACATGAATGCACACAGTGACAAATCTTCCTGCAGCACTACAATTATAAAAAAGGGACAAATCTTCAGGGCGAGACCAAAGAACAAGTAAATACTTTTACGGCAGTTGTGCAATTTACTGTGAGGAGCTGGAAAAAAATAAAAACAACAACAACCAAAAAATAAAAATATGAAAGATAACCAAAAATCGTCAGTAATTTTGTTTTGGAAGGAATAATGAGATTTATGGATTAGAAAATTAAACTCACTGGTTGTGTGCACAGTCATTAAAATGTGCATGGAATAACAGGGCAGGTCAGCACCTTAAATCATAAATAGGCATCATACTTTGAGGTTTTCAATATTTTATTTTTAGTTGCCTAAAGCCTTCTGACTTGTATTCGTAAGTACGGCATGTAACTAATGCAAAGAAGTTAATGTTAATGTATGTTCATTCACTGAGGCTAAAGAGACATCTCAAATACCAATATACCATCTCTTTAAATATAGACAGTCATGTGCAGGGGTTGACATTCTGACATTGTTACATCCAACTGATTGACTTGTCACACAGCTGGTGTTTATTTCTTTTGGTGCTGTGTGTTCACAGATTTTTTACTTCAACTAGTTTCACTAGTTTAATTTCTAAATGAATATAATGATGTGACCAAAGCAGCGTTCATGTGTTTAGAGATAACTTTGTCATGTGACTGTTACTCAGTGATGCTATTCAGCGTACAATGACAATAAACTCCCCTTCTCTCTTTAGTTTTTTTTACTTTCCAACCTCTGTGATGCCAAAAAATATGTACAAAAAAACCTACGCTGCTGGAAACCTTTTATGAACAATGTTTATGCTCATGTGTTGCGTTGTTGAACGATGACGGTACCCACAGCCAGGAGGGATTAACACTGGCTCTTCTGTGTTACACCTCCTACACAGGCTTCATTCCTCTACTCTGCTCCATCTTTCCCAATGCCCCCCCCTCCCTTGTAGCATCGCTCTGGATTTGTCACACTGGGAAACTAGGGCTCATCTCCATAACACAGGATTTGTTTTCAATCCTATGAAGTGAATGAGTGCTGAAATTGCACCTAAAGAGTGAGTATTGACAGCCCAAAGGCCCGACCTCAGTGTCCACCCTGTGCCCTGAACACTGACCCCTCACAGACCTGAACTAAATTCACCTGCGTGCTCGGCATAGTTGAATCAGTGTGTGAGGGCTCTGAATCAGGAATTCACATGATTTATAAAATAGTGGAAAAACACTAACTGAATGTCTGACAAGTATCTACCAATCTAAACTGGCGCACTGTATCCAAACAAATGCAGCAGAAGCTTTTGTTTAGTGACATCAAGTCAAATTTTGATGACAACTTTTCGGTTTGGATATTTCCACTGAATGTGAACGAAACACAGCAATGACTCACTGTAAATACACAATGATACATGCAGCAGAGCTTGGCAGGAAGGTATCAAGCAAGGTAACTATGGAATACATGTTATAACCTTGAATGTTATTAGATATAATCAGCTGTTTGCTGCTATGAAATACTCGGGAAGAAAGAAAATTGGAAATCACACCGCTATTATGACTTGCGAGACATGAAATCTATTTTTTAAACTCGCAACACAGTCGTACATTAAAAGGGGCTCTCGAAACATATCCCTCTTTATTTGGGCCAATTAAAAATGAACTTACTTACCTGAAATATACATATAACCGCCATACACTGTCCCAGCATGGCCATAATGTGGCTCATTCATTTTTGCAACATATGTCCATTCATTTGTCCTTGGGTTGTAGCACTCCACAGTAGCTTTAAGAAAAAGATGAAGGGGAGAAAAAAAAAAGAAAGAACAAATTAATAGAAAGTAGGTCAAGACACAACTAAGGAGGACAAACAGCAGCAAATGAGGCCTTAGAGGGTCTCAGCGTGGGAGCTAAAACATGGATTTAAATACAGAGTACACATCCCCACAACCCCACCAGCGCTGGCTGCACAGGAAACAGGGAGATTGTTAGATTGTAAGATGCTTTATCTTAACGTCCCTGAGGTTGGTTTCACTAAGTCTGTGAGGACTCGGAACAGGGACACTGGGATTCAGGAGGGGTGCTGAAAAAAAAAGGTGAGTAATTTGTGGCTTGGAAATCAGGGTCCATGAACATGTGAGTTGTGATTGGGCGCGAGCCTAGACTTCAAGAACTTTACCTCGAGGAAAATACAATCCTCGATAATTAGAGATTACGTAAAGAGTTTGTGCTTTGAGCTTTTTGGTATCTGTATCAAACACTCTGCTCGACGACGACCATCAAAGTGACCTTGAGCAGTGCACGTAATCTCGCACCCACTCGGTGGAAGAAGAACAAACGTATCAGAAGACGACAGTTGTACTGAGCACATCTAAACTGCATAGCAGGGTCAGAAACTGAAGTGCGAATGATCACGAAATGTTGCTGATTTAACTACAGAGGCCACAGACCAATATCCTAAGTGCTTTCATTTAACAAGTACACTGATTAAAATTGAACAACAGCTTATTTACTCTACGATTTTTCTGTGGTCAGCTGAAAAGGGCTTCATTCCCATATAATGAACTTCTCTCCCTGCAGGCTAGGGGTCACACTAGTAGCTGTTGACATCCTTTAATAGTTATTATGAAACATGCAGTCCCAAACATGGCGTCAGGACCCAGTAATCGGACCCAAAAAAAATAGACTGTGGAGTCTGATTGGTTCCAATAATCTCAGAGGATTAACAGGATAGCAAAAAGAAAATCTGTAATACCAAATTAGGCTGCTTTGTTTGAAAAGGCGGCAAACGACCCAGAGATCCTTACTGACGTGAACATTTTGCTTCTGTATAACAGCTCATTAGAAGAGCCTATTCGAGCCTAAAAGACCATTAAAAACAACTTAACACTTTCTGATGTGCAGCTTCCATTTACATTAAAAAGTTCACGCTGCAATTCTGAATATGATTTACAGTCTTGAATAACGTGACAGGGATGTGATTTTTTTTTCTCTCATTAGTTTGACTGAGAGTTATATAATAGTCTAAAATAGTATTATGTGTCTGACAAACCTGTATTACAAACTAACTACCCCACCCAAAAATATGTTTTTTCTCATATTATTTTCAAAGAAAAAGCAGCACAATACCAGGCGTACTGGGGATTGGCATTAAGATGGTAAACTTCCTCCTGTAAATATCTGCTTTTCTTTTTATAATCCGTCCATTTCTGACAAACAATAAAAACCCCACCCTGCGACCTGCCAAGATTGAACAAATGTAACGCAGGGGCCGGCCACATCTAGAAAAACATCGGGGCTGAACCACACGCAGTGAAAGGGCAGTGAAACGTAAAGCAGAAAAAAGGCAGTTGTGTAGACAGGCAGTGAATTGGGGCCGTGTTCTTTGGTCTAATTATAACCCAGAAGAGAGGACTGCTCGCACAGTGGCTGCCCCTCCGCTGCAGTTACAGAGCCTGATCTAAGTACTGGGTGGCACCTCTCTGTGGTCCACAGTTACAGCTGCTTAGATTCCTCATTGGTTACTCAGCATCGACAAGAAAACTACAATGAACTGATACGTGTTGTTTTTGTGCAGCTGCGTTGTGACTCATAATTTTTTTTTTAAGTTTTAAATATGAACAGCAGATTAATGACTTAAGATGCGCTGATAAGACCCCTTTACAATTACAGTAAATGTCAGTGACAAATCATCCACATCTTAATCCTCTTCAGCTGCGTCTCAGCATGTATAATTCAATGCTATCTGATGCAGCGTCTTCACAAATGCAGCCATTGTACACTTGAATCTTAAATACTTATCGAGACTGTATCAGAAACGTGTTGCTTCTTACAACCTTACAATACGTTTTTAAGAGTGCATGTTGTGGTTTTGTATTGAATTGCATTATATTACAAGGTGAACAAATATTGAAACACATCACAATATTATCAAAAACCCTCAAAATGCTGCTGAAATACAGCTTTAAAAAATGACTCAATCATAGTGATGAAACAGAAAGTCTGTGATGCTATGATGACTAACACTGAACATTTAGCTTTACAGAGTAAATACTGCATGTGCTGAAATGTCATTAGATTGTAGAGGTGTTCATGATAATATTCACATCATCTAAATTTGATTAAATTACACAGAAATTATGTAAAGCGTCATGTTGACACAGCAAATGATGTGTAGGCACTACACTCGATTACCAGCGTTAGCAAGGCTTATTAAACTGTACATTCATTCGCCTGCTACTCCTTGATATTTAAGTGTATAAATTCATACAATATTAATTAAAGGCTTCTGTTGTTGCTCAACAGGAGAGATAAAAAAAAAAAAAAAACAAGCTGGGAAATAAACTCACCGAGCTCCCCGGCAGCATTCCTTCCACCAACAGCATAGAGGTGTCCCTTGAGTGCGCTGAGGTGGAAGAAGGTACGTTTCTCATTAAGGCACGCCACCTGGATCCACTTGTTGTAGCGAGGGTCGTACCGGAACACGGTGTCCACTGCTGTCTTGCCTTTGGTGTCGTAGTTGCTTTGGCCTCCCACCACGTAGAGGAAGTTGCCGATGACTGCAATGCCGTGTTGGTAGCGAGGTGCATCCATAGGTGCCAGCGCCTTCCATTCATGAGCCTTCTCATCAAACAGACGCAGCTCCTTACTCACAACGAGCTGCTGCCGCAGAACACCGCCCAGCGTGACCAGGTGGGCACTGTCTGAGCGGATGGCTGTCCGTTCTGACTGCATAACTGGCTGCATGTAGGGCATCATTTGGTAGTTGCTAGCTTCCAGGAGAAGGTTGACACAGGTGTTGTCGGTGCGCATAAAGTCCACTGTCTGCACGTGATTGATGAGCTCCTGGGGGTTCATGAGGGGAAAGCGAATGTTCTTCATGAGCTTTGAGGCATAGTCCATACGACCGTCTTCGTAGCGTAGCCAGCGGCAGGCAGCCTTGAACAGGTCCAACTCAGTGCAGTGTTTCAAGCTGTTGCTGGACAGTACAAAAGCCAACCGTTCAAATGGTAGCTTGACAAACTCTCCTGTGCCCAGCAGTGAGGGGAAGTTCTTCAGGATGAAGTTGTTGACATATTTGTCCACCTCTGTGAGGTTATACGTGTTAGCAATGCGCCCCACCTCTACACAGTTGTCGAGCGAAACCTGCAAGGAAGAAGAAATACAAATCTTGGAAAACTGCAACTAAGACTGAAGTCACATCTCAGGACATGAATAACTGGATCTCCCAAACTTGTATGCATAAACTTGGACAAATAACAAAACATCTGTGATTTAAGCAATGAGGGACGCTGCAGTCAAAGGCAAATTAACAGCCAGTGTGCACCTGTAACACAGAACATAAGAAGTTTACAAGAGGATTTGCCGTTTTCTCTGTTTTATCACTGTTAATGTAACACCCTTCTGTCTTCAGTCTGATGGCAAGAGAAATAAGCAATGCTTCAATATGGGCTCTAGCAATTTGTGATTAGCATAGGCAATAATTAAGAACAAAATTATTATTAATTCATAAAGTAATCATTAGTTGCAGCACTAATGTGCACTCTAATTTGTTATGTTTCAGTGATATTCAAAACTTAAAACAAGCACAAACCTTCTGAATACTCCAAATCAACATACAGGAATATAGGCAATTTTTCCTATTTTGTTCACTTCAAGGACATTTTTATACTGACTGCTGCTATTTTCTATTGGAGCATTTAAACAATTTACCTGGTGCCCTTTTCAGAATCACGATTATCAAGTTTGTTGAAAAACTTTTTTTTTTAATAGCAAAGTTATCAAGACTAATTGGTAATTCTGCCTGGCAACTTAACCTCACTCTCCTCTGCTTCATCGCCAGACACTAATCCTTGTTGCTGTCAGTCACTCATCATTGCTCACTTTCTGCATCTTTACCAGAAAAAGAATCAAATTGAGATTGGATGAGAAATTATAATAAAATATAACTTCTGACAGTTTCTACTAAATTCTAGCAGAAGAATACAGACACATTGACACACAATCAATAGCCCACACAAAATCCTTTGTGAAATGTGTCTCCTCCTCTAACCCACAGACACACTTACAGGACTTCTACTGAAGTCTAAATCCAAAATGTTGTGGCAAATAAATATTTAATAAAACCTCAGCATGTATTTGAAATGATCTTTGGCTGAAATAATAGGACATAAGGATTTCAATGACCTTATGCATTAATGTCTCTGTTATGTTTGTGGTGACGTGTAGCTGTGGCTTGTGTGTCTGCTTTCTTACCCCAGATATGAGAAAGACCTTGCAGAAGTCCAGCACGGGAAGGATTTGTAAGAAGCTCGCTGCCTCAAGTGTGTCTTGCAGGTTCTCCATGTTGAGTGACAACTTGGCTGTGTAGATGAAGTCAATGATCTTCTTTAGGCCTATTCGGTTAACTCCATGAAGCTTGATGCACATTAAATCCTGTTCTTTCATTCCACCTGCATCAGGACAGAGTAGGGGATAAAATAGTAAAAAGAGATATTTACACCTGGTGCAACTAATACAGAATCTTATTTGACAGGTCTGTGAGCATATATGATTTATTCTCAATAATGCTTCCATAACTGAATAAATAGGCTAAAAATATAAACACATACCCACGTTGTTTCATTTTGATGCATGTGCCATTATGCGTAAATGTAAATGAAATGTATTTAGTGTCAAAGGAGTACTGCTTACGGACAGGATTGAGGGTCTTAGGGAGAAACCTTTGCTCAGCATCTGTGCTCACACAGCTCCCTCATCACTAATAAGCTACTCCTCCTCACTCTACAGTAAGTACAGTTTCTCCTTCACACCACTTCAACAAGCTCTTCTTTTATGCTCATTGCTGAACCTTCTTTATCTTAATCGTACGCTTTAAAAGCCAAAATCTCCCAACTTACTGCCACCTCTGTCACAAAACGAGACCCAATATAACCCTGACAGCTGTTCCAAATCTAAAATGTACTTTGATTGCTCATTTATGTAATGCATGTATGTAATATAAATGAGTTAGGCTTTAAATTAATGATAAAATGCTTCAGTGAGGAGAAATGAAAACATCATTTAAATGGGATACATATTAATACAAAACTAAGGTGAACCTTGTAAACATTACACCTGCTAAACATCAAACAGCATGTCAGATTTGTCTGTGTGAGCATGCTGATGTTAGCATTTAGCTTGCTAGCATAGCTGTAGACTGCTACAGATAACCTGCTGCTCCTTAAAATATCCTCCACACAATGTATGTATTTAAAAGTACTCAGGCTTCTTCTTCCTCTGCATACACATTCATACAGTGCAGCAAGGACGAGATAATAATTCACATTTATATTCATTACAGGTACAAATGACCATGAACATGGATGCATAACAATGACATGACCAGGTTGGTGGTATAACACTGAAACCTTCATGAATTATAGATTCACACACAATACTGGGGGGGATGCAGGCACAAGGTCATTCTGAGTGAATTCTCTGCTGGCAAAAATGACAGTGACATAACTGGGAACGTGTTATAGCATGGAAATGCTCATGAATAAAAAATACTTTACATTAGGGTACAATGCAGGAAGGAGGAAGATAGAAAGCAATCAAATGAATGAATCATGGCAACAAGAAGCACACTGGCCTAACTGGTACCAGTAAAATTGCCATTGTCCTGGTCAGCGTGAGGCTATGTGGACCCACCTGTGAACATGGCTTTGAAATAGTCGGAGGAGGAGGCCATCATGGCACGGTGTACAGGGAAAGCTTCATCGCCATCCCCAGCCACCAGCGTGACGTCACATAACAAACCCTCTATCCTCAGCTGGTCAAATCCCTAAAGAAGGAAAAGGTGACAAATGTAAGAGATGATGTTACTGAGTAATGTCTAGAGGACCTAAATCTAAAAAGTCTTACGGCAGAGGAGTGGACCTTGAGTTCAGATCGAATATATGTGATAACTCTAACTCTCATCAATTAGGACACAGACAAAAACACAATCAAATCTATCTCAGCCAGCGGGTTTTTACTTCCATGTTTCAGTGTAGATCAATCAAAGTACCCCTAAGCCACAGCCTGTCAGAAATGAGCTCATGGACCTAAAAGGGTGCGTGACAGACCTCTGCTCTAGCTTGAGCTGCCTGGCTGACTGTGGCTGGCTTGTTTTTTTGACTGTCTTGCACGCAACTGGCTCTCTGGTTTACAATGATACGTTTAGTGCTACAGCTACAGTATATAGTCTCTGTGTAGGCTTAGCAACACAGAGGGGAGCTGTACAGCATGATAAAGCAGATAAAGTCACTGCTGGGTTTAGTAAGGGAAATTGTTGATTTTCAAAACGAATAATCACATCTTTAAACAACATGCTTAAAGGCTGAACGGATTATTAACATGTAGTCAACTACAGTGACTCTTTGAATCATATTTTGCACATGTTCATCTTCTGCATACCTGAGGCTGTTTACACGTGTGCTCTCAAACATCCTCACACCATATTCTTCACACATGGTTTCACCTACCTACACACCTGACCTCACTCACAACCACATCTACTGCTTTTTGTATTTTTTGGTATTTTTGGAAGTTAAAAGCATCCTTCATCTCTATCCCATTATTTTCCAGACTTCATGAGCCAATCATGACAGGTAGCACTAATGGCATGAAAGGCAGAAAACATCAAATTCATGTCGGTAACATGCTACAGCAAATCAGCAACTTTAGTAATTATCAGCGGTGAGTTTTCATGAGATTTGTTTCCATATAAAAATCTAAATGAGACTAGCTGAGTCCACTAACTAACTGTGGCTACAGGGTGTGAGATCAGATAGCCTAGAAAAGTCATTACTGTGCCCTGACACCGAAAGATTAATGAGCAGCAAAGGCAGCCAACAGCCATTCATTTTCAATGAGAGCTGGTGATGAAGGGCAGCCACTGCTGTGGCAGCAGCAAACAGCACAATGCCAGCAGCCACTACAACAACTTTACTTTGAGCTTGAAGCAAATCAGTGGTAACATGTGAAAAAAACGTCAGCAATTGCAGATTGGAAATTCATGCTGTAATACATTTTCTTGCTTTGCACTTAAACTGAAATCTATAAATCAATTTTCAACGCATTTACCTGATTGATTTCTGATGCTGAGTCACACTTTTTTTGCTGTGTCACACTTTTTTTGCTGTGTATCTATCTTATATAGATAGCACAATTAGCACAATTTTCAATTGATTATCAATGGTTTCATTTTCTGCTTCTCCTCGGTACACTTATCATGATTATTCACTTCTCTGCTGTATGAGCTCTTTTCATGTTCTTATTGTAAGCATGAAAAGCATTAAAAAAAGATGAGATATGAGAGGGTAGTATAAGCTCTATGTCAATATGATGTTATGTGCTTCAACTGCATTCAACAAAGTAGGTCACTTCAAGAACTCACTCTTTACATTTTTAAATCAGCAATATATCATAATATTCATGTTGTGTTCACTCAAAAACCACACAGAGTTATTAAATTGTATCCAGCAATTCATGCCAAAGGCTCTTTAATGTAGTTTTAATTCTGCAGTGTGGATGTAGAGCTGCCGCGGTTTCCGCATTACCATGGATACGCCCACCGCAGAGTCAAGCTGATTACCGCTTCAGTGCTGAGTGAGCGGCTCAAGTGATGGGACATTAGACATTTATTCTCTCAGGCTTGACATAAAGAATGATGTGCTAAGACATTTAGAGACATAAAGAATAAATGCATTTGAAAAGTTGATCATATTGAATCAAAATATAAGACTAGTTTCTTTTTTCCTGGAAGAGTTGTCGTATCGTCAGGGTGTAAACAATTACACGTTAACAACATCAGATCATTTTTCAGTGTTTAAAGTAGCTGTGAATGGTTTCGCTAAAAAAATCAATACCGCAGCAGCTCTGTGTGGATGATTTTTAAGAAGGACTGAAACCACTAAGTTCAGTACTGGTAAATGTTCCTGTTTCTAGTCTTAGAGTAAGCGCAGATTAACTTGGAAAGGGCTTCATCTCATTTCAAAACTGATGCTAAGAAATCTGAATCACTGTCTCAGCAGCCTGCAAGCAGTAACATTTAACAGAGAGATACAGTACATAGCGTACATTTCTTACAGGATCTCTAGAGGAGAAGGAAGGAAAAAAATGTGTTTTGAACATACATTCATATATTCGTAAGATGTTGCGAATGTTATGTGAGTGAACGCTCACCTGAAGAACCACTGAGCTGTGTGTGTTGCTTGTGAAAAACCGCGTGTTTCCAGTCTTTGATGCCTGAAGGTGAGCAGAGATGCCCATATCACCATAGCCCAGAGCAACTTTCATGTGAGCGTCGTCGTCCTCCACGAGGGATCTATTAGGAAAAAGGAAAGAAAGTTTTTACTTCAAAAAAGGGCTAACAAAAACACGTGTTACTGTCTAATTTTAGTTTATGGGAAAGTAGGACAGAGAAGTTTTTTTTTAAAGTGACACTACTTAAGGACACGGGTGTTGGTAGTCTAATTGTTACAGAAACATCTGTCTGGAAGGATCTGAAACTGTGGATGAGATGGGAAAATTGTGGCAGGGGAAATGAACAAAGTTGGAGGTTCCGCCCTCCACAAAATACCTTCAGAGGAAACTCATCCTGCTCTCCTCAGTGGTCTTGAAATATGACGAGCTGCTTCCACATTTGATTGTGTGTACCACTATAAAGCTAAATCTACCCTGAGAGTAACATCTAGCAGTTCTCCGAGATATCTGAATTAGGTAAAATATTGGACCAGTAACAAGTCTGACTCTTATCAGTCAAATTATTATTATTAACAATTCAAATGTCTTGGAAGTAAATACTGAAATACCCAAGTCTAACACTAAATTAATCTACAGTAAACACAGTCAAACAGTGCTTTATATTACGTGGGGACAATCTGCATGTGTATCCATATTATACAAATGCTGAAACAGAGGTATAAACAACTTCTTGTTGTGTTGTGAAATCGCACTGTGAGAGTAATGTTTTATTTACAGCCATTATGATCAAACTGAATTCCTTAGTTGTATAAATTGGAAAGCTACTACCAGCAACACACATATGCTCAGTATTCAATCCAATGTCTGCCATGTCTGCCAAAACAACAACAACAGTCGCTACAAACATCCGCCTGTCCATTCAACCGTTTAGTCCAAAGCAACATATGTCAACAACTGGTCAGGGTGGGTAGAAGTCTGGCATGGATACTCATGGTCATGGTCCTCTGAAGATGACCATTACTAATGATTTCAGTGACCCCTGACCTTTCATTTAGTCAAAAACTATTTGCTGTATATTGACATTACATTTGTTGTTGATATTCATTGTACCCAGTGAATGATTCCTGGTATTTTAGTGAGACCTTGGCCATGAGTTTAGTGCCAAAGTTGACTATTTCCACATGTACACAAGATATGTACAACAGATCTCAAAATCTAACACACTCATGCTCCGTAAGTGATGAACCTTTTCCATTTTGTGTCCTCGAACCCCCAAATAGATAAGCAGTGAGGATTTTGATGAACTCATGGCCTTTCTTGTTCCAAACCAGGATCAGCCTTTCATTTTTCATGTCTTACTCCATCAAAAACCTCTGTATCATGGGTTGTAATGAGCAATGCAGCCTCTAGGCGCCATGAGCACGACTTCAGGAAACAAGACATAAAAAAAAGGTGGATCACAGTAAAAGTATTTTTTTTAAATAAGTCAAAAGGTAAAAATGAACATTTTTGTTTAATCTTTGAAAAAATTCCAGCACTTAGAAACTGCAGGTAGCCTCTCTGCAGAGGCTTGCTAATAAACAGACCCTAATCTTTCTCGATCTTTTAACATGTACTGACACTCTGTGTTTTGGCTCAGGCGGGACAGCGATGGGTTTGAAAGCTTTCTCCTTCAGTGAACCATACAGCGATGTGATGCTTCATCTCTTGGAGTTAAATGAGGGCACGAAAGCTGCACAGCATTAAAAAACATCATCAGATTTTTAGAAACGCAGTACTGTGACCATAAAATATGTAAGCACAATACATGTTAAGACATTATTTGTCTTTTTTGGGGAGAAATGCTGATGATGAATGAGGTAAAAAGACTTTTTGGACTTTTTGATTGATTTATAATCCAGGGATTCAACACGATAAGAGAAACATGAGTCTTTAAAAGCCTTACATTAAAGAAAATGTGTTATTTTAATGTCTTTCATAATCTGTAGAGTCCAGCTCTTATCATCCTGCTGCTACAAGTCTACCAAAAATGTGTAAAAATTATACCAAAACTAGGATCTCCACTTGTGATGTAATTTAGTGTAAAATCCTTAACTGATCCACACAGAATGAGCGCTGGAAGATGGTAAGTGTGACTCAGACCCCCAAGGGGGACACTCTTGGGATATGGGGACATTTTGTGCTGACAAAACTGACATTAGCGAGTGAAGCTCATTTGGGTAAATTGTACAGACTGTGGATTAACAGAAAAAAATCAGCTGTCATCTGCTATCAAACAGCAAAACTGTCTCTAAAAGGTTATCGCATAAACAAACAATGTGGACTGCACTGATTAGACTTGGTGCTAAAAAAAAGGCTTCTCTTTTAGGAGCGTAAGAACAGTTGACACCAAAAAGAAATGACTTTCGATTGATAATAATGGGGGTGTATTAAAAAAAAAAAAAAAGATGCACAAACTGAAAGAACCCCCCATAATGCCCTACAAGGATCTGCATTTCACGCACTGAATGGAAACGGGGCTTAAAATATTACAGCTATTCTCCGTGCAATAAATACAGACGACAGAATAGTCAATGAATGTGGCTTCTGAGAGTTTAAAGATGTTCATTTCAGATGAAGATTGGCCTGGTTTTGATATAATATTCTTTTACAAAATGTCTGGCTCAGCAAAGCAGTAAATTTGTGTCTTCAAACGGGCCTATGAGCATGCAGCGCTTGTCAGATGGAGAAGACTAATGGTTTCTGGGTGGACTATTTATATAATGAAGCCATTCGAAGTCCTTGTGCAAATGAAGACTTGATTTTTTTTGGGGTGGGGGGGGGGGGGTTTCTTGGGTGGGGTGTGGGGTGGGGTAGCAAAGTATTTTATTTTTTTACCATATGTAAGTAAGTGTCCCTGATGCTTTGAGGGGATATTACTCAACATTTTGGGATAAAACAAAGCTATTAACAGAGGCTATTAAAGTGTTCGGCAGGCTGCTGTCAGAACAATACAGATCTTTCTCATGTTATGAACTTGTTCATTAATGTGGCAGATTCAGGCCGATATTCAGAACTTATTTCACGTTAACTGAAAACATTCCTGTCTTCGGATGACAGTGACGCAAAAATAGAACAAAAGGACACGACGAGCGCATTTAATATTCTTTTCAGCTGAGGGATTAAGGACATACATATCAACAATAACCAACTCAAAAATGTCTTTAATGTTTAGAAGCTGACAATGTTTTTAAAATTAAAGCTTATTACCTAAATATGAAGCTTTAATTTGCATTTCCATATAAAGGTCTGGTTTTGCTTTACTCTTTATGAACAGAGAATAGAGGTGAAATGCCCACAACCATTTTGTCTCGTGATGTTCCCAACACGCACATTAACATGAAGCTATAAACAGTTGTCCTTTTAATAATTATCTTTAAAGCAACTGTTGCATAGCGACTGATTAACTTTACAGACTGAATGGGAGTGCTGGGGGTTGTTCTCTATGCAGAGATATGAAAGAACATGCTGGAAATACAAAATAACTCAATTTATCTGCAAAGCTGTGAGTCACAGTTATCACGTAAGGTCACTTGGAGGTGCATCATAATCACCTCTAGTTCGAAAAGTCACTGAGGTTCGGTAACAGAGAGCAATTTGACGTGTTTAAGAAAAAAAGTTATATTATCTGAGGAATGGTGTGATGAAAACTTTCCCTTTTTTTCTCCTCAAAAGATATTTCACTTTAGGGCTCTGATACTTCAAGCCCACCTCAAAGCTGACAAAGGCGGACTGTTCAAACGCTTTTTGTCCCCTCACGTCGTCACATCTTTGCACTCGAGCACACCACGAAGACTTCAGCTGGCTACAGTCGACTGCCCTCTTTCTTCAAGACTTTAACGATTAGACCAAAGACATTTGTGGGTACATGATGGATAAACATTAAGAGAAGGTCAGGTTGAATCTAATTGTCATTCCTTTCACATGCTGTACAAGAGGTGGGAAGAACAATGAGGATTCATCAAAGACAAAAGACAAAAAACACAAAAACATGGAAGGATTCTGCTACCACAAGAGGTCAGGACAACTACGATCTAAGCTACACATGCATAAGATCTACTACAAACTGTTTTTTATAATTAATACTTAGGTATACTTTTGTTTTGATGAAAGGATGGCATCTGTAATAAGGAACATCCTACAGGGAAACTGATGGACAACTACGAGGAAGTTGTGAACACCATCTCCGCTTAACGCTGGGAGATGGCTTCGACAGTGGTCACGATCACACTGACACACAGCACAGGCAATGTACTGGTACATTTACCCCATCAGGTGGTAAGTCGGACAGGCAGCGAGCAGAGAGTGGGTTGTCCAAACCACAAAGGAGTGTTGGTGGCTGCCGGAACGAAACAAAGAAGACAAACAAGCTACAGCATCCCACATACTGTAAAAAGTTGTGCGTACTGAGACTGAAGCTGTGGCTGCATCTGTAACCAGTGAGTGATTGAAGATTTTTATGAATTAAGCATTAATGCTGCTATTTATCATCGGAGAATATTTCACTAACCATTAGCCTGCCAAATGCCTGCTGCTGATGCCAATTATGTGTTTATTTGAGCTCTGTTGTATTTGTATCTTTTGTTCTCACATAATGTTTAAAAACAATCACATATTTCGTCATTTGATTTATGATGATATCACAATTCAAATCAACAAACTAAAGCCTGATAATGGGTGATATGTTTTAAAGAATTATGTGTTTCAGTGTTTAAGTTTCAAAACCAGTACAACACTCATCTTTATTAGAAATACACACAAGAGTTTGAAATTAGGGATGCAACAAACAATCATTTTCATTATCGATTAATCTGTCGACTAATAGATTAATCGTTAAAAAAAAAACTAAAAAAAACTGAAAATGGTCAAACATGTTGGTAACTGTTTCCCAGAGCTCAAGGTGATGTCCTAAAGTGCCTTGTTTTGTCACGACCAACCATCCTTAACCCAAAGATATTCAGTTTATTATATATTCACATTTAAGAAGTTGGAATCAGTTAATTTGGACATTTTCTTCTTTAAAAAAATTACTCAAAGCGAAAGGTTTAATGGTTGGCAACTAATCAGTTAATTGTTGCAGCTCTAGTTTAGTCCTTTAAAATGTCAGAAATTTGAAATTAAAGAGTTTTGTCTGTCACATTCACTGTAGCTTCTCAGTGTATGTAAAGCATTTCAACATAAGCTATCAAACAGGAGATCAAACTGACAGTGCTACATTATTTATTCTTTTATCAAAATCAAGATTAACTAAATATAAAACTTTACGTCAAACATGTATTAAGATACATACTGCTTATCTCCAAAGGAGGAATCAGTATGTCCAAAAGCCTAAAATGAGAGGCAATTAAAATGACCACAACAAGCTTCCAGTTTAATCTTTTTTTTTTTTAAGTTATAAATTATAAATGAACATAAAAGCTGTTTATCTTTGAGTTTAATAACATTTTTAAAAAGAGACCAATTCTTGATCTTAGGATTACACACAATATCTTACATTCCCAGTATAATATTTACAATCTGGAAGCATCTTTCATCCCCAATCACATTAGCAGCTGGCTGGCAAACTCACAGCACCAATCAAATCATAGAAGAACCATCGCTCATATGTTTAGTTACGGTATAGAAGACTGTTTTTGTTTTGAGGTTCTTAATTGAACAAATGTAAATATATCTTGGCAAAATATGAACACATATGAAAAAACAAGCTGTTATGAGCTCAGACTGCAACTCGTTTTTACACAATGAGCCATTTTACTCTCAGCCTGGAAAACACAGTTTTAACAACAATGACAAGGACAAATAAGAGGGATGCAATGTTTTGGATGAGCAGCAAAGTTACCTTCATTTTCACTGGTTAAGGTTTTGAGCACAGCTAGGAGGAAGACAGGGGTTGAAGCGGAGGACAAAGTTGGAGGATTGAAAAAAAAATGAGGAGGAACAAGAGTGGCAGTATCCATTCCCCTTATGTCAAGCCTAAAAACATCTTTCCACCAGTGACAGTTCGGGAAGCTAAAGTCAGTTCGGTCCTTCCCCCCCCCCCCTGAGATGACAGTGGAAGGGTCTTAAAAGATTTATGAGTATGGCTTTGCCGTCTTGTCATGCTTAGCCATGCATTGATAGAAATCTCATTAATCTCATCTATTTCAGGTTCTGAATATCTGACAGACAATGTCATGGTTTGTAAAGCAAAACACCTCAGACTACCTCCACTAAACCAAATCTGTCCCATTGACAAAAAAAAGATCAGAAGACTCCTACAGTCTGGCTGCTGTTCTCCAAACCACTCACACGACAAAATGAAAACAAGTTTCTACCCCGTGAAAATAACTTCTTATCGAGCTGTAGAGCTCAAGATAGAAACCCCAAAACAACGTAAGTGACGGTGCAAATGAACCACGTCTTGTAACACTGTCATTGGTACGAAATCACCACCCAGACTCTGCTCATCTGTGCTTCTGTGAAGGTGGAATGAGCATTCAAGAAACCCCTTCGACAAAAACACTTCAACACTTGACCCCCTTTAACCTTTTAGCACTTTGTCGACTGCTGTATTGCTTTCTAGTTGTTGTGTTTCTAATCCACCTCTCTACTTCCAGTTGTTCCTGACTGACTCACAGGATGTAGACTGTGGGTAAAAGCTTTTGGCCGACTATTTCAGTTGGCATTCTCCTCCTGTTCTCAAAATCCCTGTTGCTACGTGAAACAACAACAACAACATCCTCTGAGCTAGTAACCTACATGCTGAAAATAACAAATTATGTTTGTCTTTTTTTTTTTTTTTTTTTTTTAAATCAGTAAAAGTCGTATAACATAGTCGACATGCGTTATTGTCAGGGCTCAAGCAAGAAACCCCCCCCCCCGGCACTATTTTGAAAGACGACTGTGATTGGTTTAAAGTATAACCAAAAAGGCAGAGTATTTTGTCCCCCTATAGCAGAACTGGTAGTAGGTGCAACCGGACCTTTCTCCAGTGTAGGAACAGTAATAGTCTCATATCACCAGTATACATCGCACTGGCATTACGTACTAAAGTCTTATTTATAAATGTACAGTCAGTGTAGTATCGCCTGGATATTTAATATTGCAGAGACTGTCTGTGGATGTCATTACAAAAAGAAGTTAGTCATTCTTAAATATTAGGATTATAAAAACATCTATATGCCGTTATGGTTATCCAGGGGATAACATACTATTATATGTGCATTTTTTTCAAGCTTTTCTACCTTTCCTGCAACAACAACATATTTCCTCCTTCAACCTTACTGAAAAATCCACAACTAAAAGACAAAAAAAAGAAGTGGGTGCAGCCCTTGTTTCCCTTTCACCACACACAGTAAGAAGCAGCGGGGCAGAGAAAAGGCAGTACTTTTGCAGTCTTAAAATTCCTCTCTCATACGTCTCTGTTCCATCAAACGGACTTTAATGCATATAAAATGTGACAACGTAGCCGGTGGATGGATCACAATATGAAAATGTGAAAGTGTTCATCATTGTAATGAATACAGCCATTTTTTTAATCCATCAAAGTGCACAAATGAGCCACAATATATTCAGTGGAGATATTCTTTTTCATCCATTCGTAGAGTTCCAGTAAAAAGGAGACTATCACTTAGACTATATCAAACATCTGCGCCATAGTGTGTCTCACAAATGTTGTTTGCTTTGCCCATTCTGATGAAAAGTGGCACTTCCCTAAATAATGTTCTGCCTCCAATGACTGAAAGAATAGCTGCACTTCTCCATTCACAGACTCAACAGTTACTCTTTTGTAATGCTGGAAATCGCACACGAACTGGAGGGTTAGGGTTAGGGTTAGAGGGGTCTAAAAAAATACATTTTAGATTGCAACAAATATTATATTAATTGAGAAAATACTGATTGATAATATATATATTATATATGCACAAAATTATATATGCAAATGCTCGATTCCACAGTCCTTTCACATTTTCCTAACATGTATCGGTAAAGGAAACTATTAAACATGAGCCCCCTCAGCTACTTCCCAACTATTTGCAGCTCACTCTGTCGAGGACACACTATTCATAATCTCCAGATAATCACTTCAAATCACTGCTAATAATCTTCAAAGATAATTGGTTGAATATCTATTTCTGTGGCTGCGGTACGCTACAATCAGACTTGTAATTTCACTTCGTAATCAAAGAGCACTTCAAGGTCAAGGCTTTTACATCAAAAAGGGGCTGCAGGATTTATGAGTGCCTAAAATTAACACGGTTTCAACCTGCGCCGCAAGCAGTTCGGCCAAAAAAAGCTTTGTAACGTGTTTGCGTGTGGGTGGAGCAGACAGATCTGTCAACATGTACAGAACACTAAATCAACCTGAAGGATGCTGTGAGAAAGAACACACCACCCAGCTGTGAGCAGTATGTGAGCACCAAAAAGGACAAAAACACAGCCAGAATAATACTTTAATAATATGATTTTTAAAAATAAATAGCAACAAAATAGGCTGAACTGATCTGTCACTGCAGATCTGGGAAATTATTCAGCATTTGTAGGCTGAATCCAAATTCTGGGCAAAAAGGCAAGGAGATGTGTCAAAGCCGGAGGGAGTTAGAGATGTCAGCATCTAAACGGGGATGAATGACTAATTGCGGATCCTTTCACAATCACGTAAAGTCAGCAATATTGAACTTTATTCATATTTTTTAATTCCTCAGACTTCCTTTCATTATATGTGGCAGCTACAACCCCTGAATTCACGACGTGCAGCTACAGCATGTGAGCAGAACAAAGGTGGTGGAGAGGGAGCTCTGATGGGAACGAGTGACAGAAAATCTCTTTGAAAAAGCAAAGCGACAAAAAAGCAGTGCTCCTGATCTGATAGGATCGGGATTAAGAATTTTTCTACTAGATAGGAGTTTTGGGAACTTCTGCTGTAGACGTGGATATACATTTATTTTCTCACCAACCTAATCTTTAAATCTGCAATAACACCTTTTTTTCTCCATTTGTTCACTCAAGGCTTGATAGTAACAGTCGTCCACATTTGTCTGCGTTTATCTTCACTTTTTTTTAGTCTGAAGTGTCTTTTCTTGCCCTACACTGTGTTCAGACACCTGATATGATCCATCTGATGGGGGGGGTTCAGTCATGCAATGCATCGTTTTTTCTTTCTTTGTTGAGGGGGAGGGAGGGGCACTTGTAAAATATGTGGTGAAACTCAAACCAACTGTATCACAGTTCATCTCTGAGTGGGCATGTTTGACTGTTTCTGCCAGACTACCTGTGCCACCCCCCCCCTCCCTCCTCTTGGCCTTTCAATGATAATAAATGATCCCTGGGTGGCTGCTGTATTTTGTTGAAAATGTCCACAAGCAAGAACGTAATGTACATTTCAAAGGGCAGCTAAATTAAAAGCTCCACCATATTTGTCTTCACTTTTTATTCTTTTTTTTATCAAAGCGCATGACTGTTGCATTGTGTGTGTGTGTGTGTGTGTGTGTGTGTGTGTGTGTGTGTGTGTGTGTGTGTGTGTGTGTGTGTGTGTGTGTGTGTGTGTGTGTGTGTGTGTGTGTGTGTGTGTGTGTGTGTGTGTGTGTGTGTGTGTGTGTGACGCATATGACTATCAAAACCATGACACAACAATAGTGCCCTCATTTTAAAAACAGTGTCAGATGTTGTGTTCAGGAACGGGGCATTCAATATCTCGTGGGTGGCAGGCAAACAATCAGGGAAGTTAATCTAAAAGGTTTTGATGAAAAAGATGGCATATCGTTTCATATCGCTGTGAATGCAGCTGGAATTCACTGGTAATCTCCTTTAAGTCTGTTGCAGCTGATTCCATTAAAAACACAAACAATACATCAATATGTTCTGACACTAGCCCCGCAACACATATCTTGTGTATTCAGTATGTTGCTATTATCTACATAATGTGTGAATTTACTGTAGTTGTGGTTCAGAGTGCAACAACTAGCTCATCATTGTAATTTTAACATCTCTGCCAGCATATCATCCCTGACTGTGTCCAATTAACACATAAAGCACAAGGTGATACATCTGATGTCACTCTTGAGACTAACTCCACTGTTTTTATTTATTTATAACCATGCAAAAAGTGTATTTTTTAAATCAGTGGACATTGAAAATGAAAGTAAATGAACATCTTCCAGTGTAAATAGCAGCTCTAATCGAGTTTGATATCAGCTGTCAAATCAACTGTGTCTGATTTGATTATTTTAGAAGAGAGGAAAGAGTTTAACTGATAGAGCAAATACATCTACAATAGGTTGATAATTATCTGATAATGTGAACTAATGGTCTGTTTGCCTCAGAGACTGTAGCAGCAGTAGCACATGGGATTCAGCCGCAGCCGAAGGATTTGACAGCCACATGAGAAATGTGAAGTGTTTACATTTGCAAAAAAAAATCTGTACTTTCAAAGCTTTCATTTTACCTGCTCTGTACGATCTGTATGGAATTGATTTTGGTCACAGTGGCTTTTAACTACAGTCTCAACACTCAAAATATTTCTGAACACTGGGTGGCTTTGAGTAAAGCTATTATACAAGCAGGCAAACTGTTTATGTAAGGCTGCGTTTCTTTCAAAGAAAACAATCAGTAGCAGATAGCTTACTTTTAGAGGCTCAACCAACACATGAAGGTCAAAAGATGAGATTTCTTCTCTGAAGGATTATTTCTCTCATTTTTTCCCCTCAATGTTGACAACAAGTGACAAGGAATGTGGAGAGAGAGAGGAAAAAGGGGGATGACATGTGCTAAAGGTCCCTAACTGGAATCAAACAGGCGTTGCAGCAGTTGAGGCTGCTGGCTCACCATGACGCCTCTGAGAGATGATTACCAAAGACAGCAGTCACACATGCTAAGTGCTCAGTGCTTGAACCACTGTAAAATGAGGGGTGAAAGTCATTCATTTCAAGGACTTTTAGTGGACTGAAAGATAAAAACCCAGTGACTTCTGTCTAAACTGAAGATGATTTCACGCGACATACTTGCAGTGAACGTAAACCATTCCTTGCTAGCATGAAATCTGCACCGCCAGCAGTTCACCAGGCTATATATAGATTAGGGCTGTTTTAAAAACAGGCACGCGTACATGTACAAACACATCTTAATTCTTTATACGTCATGATACTCCAACACGTCCTCTGTCACTCTGCTGCTCTGGACTCATAAACAAAGATGAACCTATCAGCATGCAAAGTTAAAAATGTTTCTAAAGCCGAAGGGACATAGGCTCCACTCAAACGACCTATAAACAGTGACTTTTCCCTGACCACAGAGCAACCTATAATTGGGGGCCCAATATCAGCCTCCCTGAAAACACAGCTTACAATATACACGTTTCAAAATAGCAAGTGGTCTGGTGGGGCAGAGCCACACCAGGCGGATTAAGGTGGGGCCTTGAGGCTTGAATATGCTTCACTCGTCAGTGTGTGTGCCGTCTCCTAAAAAGACATGCGAGTGCCTCAGCCACTTAAGCACACTTGATGCACTCTCGTCCTTGAGCTTTCAATGGGGGAGTTGTCACAGTCCTCCAGGAGACATGTTGACATGCTGGTGTGATCCTCCTCCTGCCTTTGAGCAATGTTAAATGTTGAAAATGAAGTAAATACCCTGAAAACACAATGAATGTCTCTGTCTTTCCAGGACCCACTGGTAACACAGTGAAGTCACTCTTTATACATTAATACACAAATGTTTTCTTTCAAGAAAGATTGGGGAGGGTAGTTTTTAAAACAAACTGCCAGTAAGACAAATTATACTTAATAATTTAACTACCTCTACTAGAGCATTATCTGTACGAGATTAAAAACCTCTTCTACCTTCTACCACACGGCTGGTGTATGGCTATTAGTATACAAGCACATAATCAAATTATACTATATAAATCTTTGCTGCCTTGTTACAGAAATAAACCAGCAACTCTGAATAAGTGATAAAAACACAACAGAACTACAACAAAGCAATAATAATATTTCTCAATTGTGTCAACAATTTTATTGCATTGGTGGTTCCACTTTTTCATTAGCTTGTCTTGCGCTGCTTTATCACACAAGATCTCGTCTCACTTAGCAACTTATTCCACTACATATTGTACTAAATATACATATTTCTGTCAAACCTAAAATAGAAATCGACAAAACAGATCATATGCCAGTGTAAGAAATGAAACTAAAACAACTGAATAGGTGGGCAGTTTAATCTACAGGATGAATTTGGGTGGGGAAGTAAAAGACCAGTGTTTACACCTCCATCACTAAAACCAGTGAGTTGCCCTTGAGCAAGGTCCTTAACCCCAACCTACACCAGTGGAGCCGCTCAGTGACCAGCATGAGACTATTGCTGTACGGGGCTGCTTTCAGGTGTGATTGTGTGTGTGTGTGTTTGAAGCAGACTGTTCCAGCTACACTACCATGGTCAAATAAAGACTGAAAACATAATTATAAAGTCAATAGAGTCAATACTGAAGCACTAATGTCATTTTGTAAAGAGCTTAGGAAGTGACACTATTAGTCAACACTTCCGTGAGGTGGCGGCTATAAAAAAAATGTACATATATATCTTTCTCATTTAGAATTAGCTGTGTTGCAGATGTCACCTGTCTCATTGATGACATTTAAAAGGAAAAGATGGAAAAACAGAGGTGAGAAGCACAGATTTCTCTTCCTGCGATGCATTAATGTTTAAAATAAATGTTTCTTTAAACTAGCAAATTTAAGCTCTTAAGCTCATAAGTAAAGCTGCATAATAACTGGAGACTGCATAAATCCAATTTTGTAAAAATCCTTCCAAGTATAAGCCTTGTTAGCCCATGAAATTAACAGCTAGCCTAGCTTGCTTTAAAAAAAAAATGTTGATTTCTTTTTTCCCCCTAAATTTTGGTTGTGGCTCTCTGTAGGCCAAAACCATTTCACTGTTCAAAAGTCAAACAAGACACTTGTCCATTGCAGGAGAGCCCAGAAAAAAGGGGCACAGAGGAGAGGATGGCGAGAGGCTGTGTGAAGCACTTCCATGCTACCCTTCCCCCCTCCTGAACAGTAGCAGATGACAATAGCTTCTAAACCAGGGCACGCCAGACATCCTGACAAAGGCAGGCTCCTCCCAAGCTGCTGAGTCCCTGTTCCCAAATAAACATAGCCACAGGCAGAGGGCAAGAGTCGGGGATGTGGTGCTCGCCATGTCCAGACAAGCGGCAAAATGAGTCCTCCTACCCAAGAGCAAAGCATTCTGCCAGCGAACCATAAAACGCATGCTGGACAAGGCAAATCTCTTGACACGCTAAAACACTCAATCGCAGTCTGACTAATTAGTGCTGCAACAAAAAAAATTATAATAATGCTGTCAAATACTAACAAGGATTTACAAATCTCCAAAACTGAAAAGCAAACAAATCCATTTTCCATATATGTTACCAAAGCAGAATTGTGTGACTGCTATTTTGCTCTTACTCACATGTAGGCAGGCGAAAGCGGTGAGGACCTGGATGTCTTAAGAACTGGCACTGGGAATTTCCAGCTGACAGGAGAACCGCTTTTCCATTTTAACGGCATGTTGTTGTCACCAGAATGGTGCCAGAGCAATACCAACAGCAAAGACCATTTCCATGAAAAGGTTTCCAATGCAGTCTTCCATCCCACTCTGCCCACACCATTTAAGGGGGGAGGGAGAGTAGCAGCAGCGGCAGCAACAGCAGCAACAGAAATACACTGGTACAGGCAGTGCGGGCTACAGTCAGGGTTGTGACTTTAGCGGCAGCACTGAGAAGCCAATAGATTGCATCCACCACGACTACTTGCCCTGCTGCATTCACGGCTGTCTCGTGGTAGGAGGGGGAAGAAGCCCTGCCTTCCCATCACCCTGTCAGGGTTCGCAAATAGCCCAGTAGCTAAGCAACAGTGCCACCTTGTTAAAGGATTTGTGATTACAGTTCTGGGCTTGCCATGGAAAGAAGTGGAGGGGAGATAAAAGGGGAAGGAGAAAGAGAACAAACTGTTATGAAATGAATACAATTTAATTTCTTTGGACCAAATAAACTTGCTATCCTCTGGGGTCCGACGTGTGATTTTGAGGAAGCCAGAAATTTAATTTCAGTCAGTGGTGATGCTGAACTTAGATCAATCAGAAAAAACTGCAAGTGTTTTACTATCCAGAGATGCCAAATTATGAAGTGTGGGTTTTAGTCTCATCAATATGCCTCGAAAACAAATAACAGCACACTAGACTGTTGTAAAAGTTGCTGTTGACAAATCCAAAAGACTTAAAATATGTATTTTCTTACCACCATATGTCTTGTCACTGAGGCAATCCAAGTTTTAGGACTTGTTACAAACGCAAATTAACTGGAAATTCAGAAAACACACTCACAAATTCCTCTACACAACATGTAGGCCACTATAACTGTCACTTTTTCCACAAAACTCAAACATTCATTCAAACATGGGAAAAATGTAAATATTTGAACTGTAGTACCCTGTTCAAAATTAAAATTTCCAGTCTATAAACACATCAGACTGTCTGAAGTAGTTTGTGATCCAGCAGTGGGCTGATGCCTTTCAGGAGACGCAAGCTGAGGCTACATGAAGGAGACTAGTCTCTCTGCAGACTGTAAAGTGCTGCTTTGGTGTAGAGATACAGTGAATACAACTGTCAAAGCTGGCTCGTAAATACCTGTTTGTACCAGGAAACTCTGTACACTCTGAACAGGTGTTCTCCTCAGCAGGAAATATTGTAAACAAAAAGAGAGAGCTGCATTTGATCCTGATCAAGTTGACACATTTGTGTTTCTGGTTAAAGTAACAAAATGTGTTGTTATTAATTGTTAAATTTAAAATTCATGCATTATACATTAGATGGTACTTAACGGGGGACATTCAAATTCATTCAGACCAATTGCATGTTATTTCAAATTAGCCAAACTTGATTTTGTGTGTCAGCTGTACAGGCCACACATTATCTTTGGACACTTTGTACATTGTCCAAACAAAACAGACAGGTGGATGAATGAACATCATTCTGGAGCGTTCAGGGCTGGAGCCCACCCTAATGCTGTCAATGTAAGGCAATAAAAAGGTGGACCAACACAGTTCAGGAAACAGCTTACATACTTAATAACTATTGCAGACTGCAGGAAAGTGCCAAAACCACTTTCACAAACTTAAAAAACATGTTTATAGAACTAAAATTAGCAGTTTTTTAATCTCAGTGACCTCGGCAACATTCACCAGGTAAACAAGTCAAAGCTTTGCTGTGATGCTGTCAGTAACCTTGACACAGTAAAGGCTGATGCACATTTGATGGTACAACACACTGACAACATTACGCAGGTTTGCCTCAGCCGAGTCATTCATGACTTCTCTAAACTGTCACAGAGACAGCCAGGGTGAGAAATTTATTTTTTTTAATGTGAACATCTACCAGCCACTGATAACTGCTCAAATTCACCATACATTTCATAGTAAATCATTATTCTGGGTCTGGAATCGACCAGCCAGCCACTTTTATACTTTACCAGCATTTGGCTGCGGCTAATTTCCCATCCTCCAGACAGCTGGGATTAATAGACGTCAAGTTAGACCAGATACTTTTATTTATTTAATTTTTTTATAGAGTAGTGTCACTGATTAGACACCAACCCACTGAAACAACCATCAACACATGCTCACATCTAGATTTGAACAAAGTTTTACTAAGCATGTAATTATCTCAATCTTTGGAAGGTAACTTACAATTCCTGCAGCTGCTTCACAGTCGAAGCCTTCCAGCCATTCAGAGGTATAATCAATTCTCAATTTAAAAACCCTTTCTCAAAACGCTTGTCTGGTGGATAATATCATATTTTGTTTTACACAATAGAAAGAAAATCAATGCTGATGTTACCTAACTACCTACAATCTCTGTAGTACATTCATGTAAAGGAAAATATCAATAAGATATTTTTGAAAAGCAGCGTGAGATTCTGCAGAAATTGTCTGTGTAAAAAAAATGAAAGATGGTTTTAGCAGATGAGAGGGTGCAACATTACCTAATGTGGGAGCTGGAAAGGAGGGAGAAAAAAATCATGTCTTGCTGAAAACAGCAGTTGTCTTTCCCCACATTTATCTTATCAGTTAGACTTGTTGGAATAATGTGTAAGAGATAAAGAAATAGCAACTTCTGATCTGAGTCATGATTTTACTAAAAATAGAAGGTCTTGTATGTTAAAATTAAAGCTTTAAAGCACATATTAGCCCCAAACAGTAACTAGTGTACAAGAGTATTTCTGTCAGAGTTCACATCGTACTTCCAGCACGAGTAACAGAGTGCACATTAAAAGCAGATCGTCTACTCTTAACAATATGAATGCATGTGCAGATTCTGTCCTGTGTCCTAGTTATTAATTCACAAAAACACGCCATTATGAGTGAAAAGAGAAGCACTGTCACGCACTGATACACAAGTACATATGCCAAACAAAATACCAAAAAAAAACAGAACTGAGAAAGAACAGAGGCCCACAGGAGTTCAAAGTAAAGTCCTCCTTTCCAAGTTATTTCATCTACTAATCAGGCCAGGAAAATAATTGGTTCACCCCAAACTCTGCTATCTGAACCGTGCACCCACTCAGTGATCAAGAAAGCCACACTGATGAGGCGGGATCCCTCTCACCCCTTCCACCAATTCTTCCAGTGTCATCAGGTCAACGCTACAAAGTCCCACTGGCCTAGAAAAACATCTACAAAAAATCTTTTATTCCCTCTGCGACCATCACCCTGAACAAACTAAAACTGGCAGTGTACTCTCTCCTGTTTGATATTGTTCTTGTCAGCTGTAGTTTTAACTGCAAGTGTGCTTTTAAATGTGTATTGTCGAGGCTTGTCAAAGGAAAATCTCTGTTTCTTTGTGACAGACAATAAAGTTATAATATTATAATTATTATTATCCACAAATTTAAACCACCATCATTGTTTGTTGCAATTGCAAGTGGATCTAGATGGTACTGTCCAGCTATAACAACAATGCATACATGCCTAAATACTTTAAAAACTAAACTACACTGTATGTAATGTATCTGTGTAGTGTTTGTGGCCTTCACAAGAGTTGTGAATGGACTGATTTTACACTTAAGTCACTGTGGGAACCATGCGTGACTTGTTAAGTCTGGTCTGTGGGGAATATGAGGTTGTTTGATGACTTTCAAATTTGCAGAGTTGGTTAACAAAGCCTCTGGGGAAACCTGATTCCTTCAAATCTTGGCCACGACCCTTTCCCTGTATTCGACCGCCGGCACAGCAGCTCCATCCACATAACAACCTTGTCTTCACACCCTCTGGGTTCAGTCATTCTCGCTCCCAGCTTATTCTGTAAATGGTGGAGTGACCTTGCCTCCACAGCAAGGGCGGCAGTCATTCCCTCTCTTCTGTCAAAGCCTGAAAGCTCAGCGATACACCTGTTATCCTCAGTTGTACACTGCTTCACTCTCTTCACAAAATCGCAGCCCCCCTCCCATTTGGATTATAAAAAATAAAAAAAGGAAGCTATTTCACCCTGGCTTCTACACTTTCATCACTCTATATAGTGAAGAGTGACAGGAATATTTGTGACTTGTGAAAGCAACTGTAACCTAAACCTTTGGTCATATGATCATTTTTGATGATTCATGAGTATAAATATGTCTATTTGTAATAATGTCAGTAGTAGCTCTGTAATAATCACATTCCAAACCTTTCCAGTGTAAATATGTCTTTTACAGAGAATACAGGAGACACTAACCAGTACTCAGTAGGGACAGAACTGATATTTTCTTTCACTCCTTTAAAATAGTCAGCAGGTTATTCTGAGAATGATCTGTTATTGACAGCCTACACTCTGCCTGCACCTGAATTAATTACAGTACATACTAACAATTATGTTCATCCAAATCTGCCCATTCATTTGGTGTTGTGTCTCATCCGCCTCCACATGCAATTCTGGTCATGATTACAGGAGAATTTTTCTGCTCAAGGATTGGCCCAACACAGGCATGAACTAATAGGCAAACTCCTTTCTCCAGTATTTCGGTGTACAAGTCTAATTCCAACATCTGTCTGTATGGTATGCGACCAACTGGTACTGCCTACAGTGAGAAATAAAACTGATTAATTGAGTAAAGTCTGTAAATATGTAGCTAATGTGAGCTTTCATCTTCACTCGTTACATTTTCCAGCAGGCTCGGCTTCAACAAGCTGGCATCCGTGTCTGGAACTACACAGCTGAATGAAATGTATAATGGCTATCTCAAATACCCCTTTGGTAGTCATCGTTCATGCAGATCTGGACCACAGCTGTACTGCACGAAATACTGCTAAACCAGGTTTTTGATTTTCAGGTTCAAAAAGCCAAGTCACTGGAGTCTACACTAGTGTTCGTTTACACTATTCCACATAAGATGCTCCTAACATGAGATACTCACACATGCTAATTAGATGGCAAAAGATTATATATTTAAAACAAAGCTTAAATATGCTCATTTATCTTTCTCTCATCTCATCTGCAGCACCTTCAAGGTCAACAAAAACTTTGCCACATTTGTCACCCCATCTATCTATAGTTGGTAGACAGAAGTAAAGAGACAAATGCTCACAAACTTTTAATTGCATCCCTTTAATGCCTTGGTTGGGTCAAAAGGTGTTGTGCTGTCTCAACACAAGCAGCTACACAAGAATTTGACATAAATACCACAGTTTATAACCACCAGAATTACTATTTAAGTCAGAAACTGTCTAATCAAAGAATAAGTAAATAAATGCACAAACCTGAGCAAGCATTTGATGGCAGCTCTTGGTGCTTAACATCTTTCAATAATGTGTTATGAGCTCATTTTCATCAATACTAACACAGCATTAGGGTTTGACACCCCAGCCTGGTCCCTCCACTTGAGCACAAATGGCGCAGCACTGTTCAACAAACAAGCGACTTGGCTTGCGAGACAGCTAGCCAGTACAACATGCTAAGTACTGTCTTAACCAGACAGACAAAAGAAAGTAGTTGCTGAAATATGATTGATGATGAAATGGACAAAACTGGCTGCTCCAGAGCAATGAAAAAGATTATATAAAATGTCTTTAAGTACTAAACACTCAAGCAAAAATACAGGAACAGCAAATACAACATTGCCCTTAAGGTGCACAGTGCAAGAATGGAATGAATTTGAGAGAGTGGATATCGTGCTCAGACACAGAAAAGCAACAAACAACAAATGACCGTTGAGGAATTGTAGCCATCACGTGATTATGTGTTTATGCTATTCACTGCCTTTGTGTTATTTACTCATACTTGGAACTTGAAAACAAAGTCAATTATCCACAGTTTTTGTTATGAAAAGTGTTTGTTGCTACGGACCTTCCACATTAAGTCATGTCAAGTCAAGTTAAGTCAGTTGACTAACCGGTTAAGACAGGGGGTCAGCTCATAAAAGGTTTTCTTGTTTGTGACACTAACACTGGACCCAGCTGAAAACACCTATTTCAGTCTTTATACACAGAGGGCTGCAACAAAACTGTTTAAGTGACAGACAATCTATAGAGGCATTTCGGGCATGGAGGGCTGCCACAAGTGCATTAATGTCGTGAAAACACTGTAAAATCTTTAAAGTCGTGACACTCTGATGAGAATTTTGGCACATACCTCTAGCTCTGCTGTTTTTCTTTCTTTAAATTTAATCAAGGGTTACAACACATCTGAATTCAAGGAGATGCTCTTTCCTCGTAGGTCTGACAGAAATCCACTGCGGCTGCAGCCCTTACGAGGCCAGGACTAATATCAGAACTGATAACTGTGTTCTCAAGACAGCTGACATTGTTAACAGCTCTTCATTTTTTAGTAAAGGTTTGTGAGCTCAAAAAATTGAATTACATTCAATCAAAGTGAAACATCAATACACATATTCACAGTGTCGACTGAAATAATGGAATATGACATATTGCACATTACCTGTCATGCAGTCCAATGGGCATTGTCTCCCCTCTGTGCATAGGGTGCTCCATACCCTTGCCAAAACCACACCTCTAAAACAGAAACAGGGTATTGTCAAAGTCTTTCTTCTTCCAAACATTTAATCACAGCCAAGAAAAAAAAGAAGCTTTTATACAGAATCTAGTTTTGTTTAAAAACTTTTTAGCCAGTTTTATTATACACCAGCACAGTCTGCATATCATTTAGGATTCATGTACTTATTGCCTCATGATGACTAGAGCTGTCTTCTATAAATGAATCATGAATGTAAAACAAACTCATTATTGTGGTAAGGATCACACATAGCAATGCCTTCCAGTTGCACTGTTTTTAAATACACAATGAAATGTTTATTTGATGCATGCAACAAAATAGAAATAAATATATAATTTAAACAGAATACGTTTTTTTTTTATAATTGTCTAACTAAGCCTCATAATGAAACCAGACTTCCGTAACTATCTAAAGTTCATCCTAAAAATAAACCTTTTCATGTTTAACAGAATCCAGTTTATGACTCAAGATGTGTCTTTCTTCTTTACAAGCTGTGACCATGTTACTGGGAAAAGTTTATATATTTGCATTCATGTTCATTTTTGGATGTAAAAAATATCCTTCGGAAGTTGAGGTCAGTGTGAATGGGTGTTTCTTGACCCTCATCTCCGTCTGAACTATGCCAGTTGCATCACATTTCTCACTTGTTGCTTTACACAGAACTGGGCTAATTAAAGCTAAAAATATCGGCAGTGTGTGTAGCTTGACAGAAAAATCCTCATTGTATATTTAAATTCAGCTCACATTATGAACGGCATAGAAGCCGTCCAAACATCAATCTCGATGTTATGTTTAAGTGGCACCTGGTACACACGTCCTTTTAAATACAGTCTAGTTTCTTTACTAGTTACTTTTTGGTTGCTGTTGTTATAGTAACACGTTAAAGTAGCATGGCTGTAGTGACATAAAGCTGATAAAGGGTGACAGTTTGCCTCTACAAAGCGTACGTTGAGCTCTCAGACACCAAGTCGAGAGAGGTTACTCATATTAAAGCTATGCAAGTGTAATACATGTAAGTTAGTAAGAAAAAGCGAAGTAGCCGACTCGCTTGCTAGCAAAGGCTTTAGGCTGTCACCATTTATCATGTCAGCGTTTACTAGCCGGGATAAGCAAGTGTATTGCCATAAGATGCGACGCTGTCTTAACGGAGCTTTGCTCATTTTCTGGCCATGTTGCCTGAACACTGTCGTCTCATCTCCAGTGGGAACAAGCTAAGGCTAACTAGCTAGGCTAACCCATTAACGTTAACACTGGCTAGCCTGAAATACAACAGGACTATCAACTATGTGGCTAACAAGTTGGTTCCTGTTAATCGTCGTCCGCTAGCTGTGTTAGTTTAACTCACGGCAGCGCAAACGACCGGAGTCTTAACATGAGTTAGTTGGGTTAGTTATTACTTAGTCTGGTGGGTTGGTTGGCTTGCTTCGACCAATAAATGACTGTGACTGACTGTCAGCCTGGTACTTGTTGTGCACAGTAGGCTATATATGATATTTTAATCATTGTATGTATCTTAAACACACTCCGTAAACTTTTAAAGAACAGATTCCATACCTTCGACAACGAGATAACGTTAACTAGCGTCCTTGTTTTCCTTCCAAGCCCTCAAATCCACTTATACCTCTGGACCCTCCTTCTCTGTTTTATCCAATGCACTTGTCGCTTAGTGGGAGAGCTGGAGCATCTAAACTTACCATTGGTGGAAGAGTATGGCAATCTTTTCTCATTGGCTCAAAACTTCCGTTACTAAATAAAGTGGTTGTGAAGAGGAGTCCTCCCATGGAGCATTTGTAGCCTGTAACAAATGTCTGTATCGCTTAACCATCTATTATGGTGAATGAGAGTGTTGTTCAAAGGTGAACTGAGCTTACAGCTAACGAAACTCGTTTTAAAATCACTGTTACAAGGAAACACCGTGTTTCTGATGCAACCATAGTTTTATGCATGTGGTAATTCTCACTGTAGCAGGTGCACAGGTTCCTTTTTTTGGATGGAATATTTCAGTAATTGGAGGAGGTAATTGGAGACTGTTCTTGTTCAAACATGGAAGTTACTCTGTATTTACAGAAACAGTAGAGATGGAGTTGATGTGATTTCTGGCTACATTTCTTTTTACATCTCTGTTTATGTAATAAATCCCTTTTCCCTCCCCCTGCTATTAACAAAGCATGTGCAGACAGATGGTTTGCACACTAGATGATGTACTATAATGAAAGAAAATCAAATTGATGAAAAAAAATAATATATATGTGAATACAATCTCTTTTATAGTTCTCTCTCACCCTCTTAATTAAGCTTTCTCATCAAAGGAAAATAAGAAAAATATTGCACAAAGCAGAAAAATGATCTAAAACAGGCTACACAGAGTTGAAATAAAATCCAGAGTTTAGGAGTTGGGTGATGTATCCCACATACCCAAGTCATATGATCAATTATTAATGTAAAAGTATTACATATATTAATGGTACAAATGACTTATCCAAATATGCAACATGATGTATATAATAATATACATGTATATTATTATATTATTATATATGTATATAATATATATAATAATATAATATAATAATATTATGATGTATAATATTTTAAAGTGACAATTTTTTCCATTTAATTGTTGTTTAATGCTGAAGAAGTTTCAGAATCCTTAGACCTTTGAAACCCACTAAATCCAAACATGTTGTTAATGTGACGGGTGGAGGCGGTAGGACCCAGTTGCAGCACAAACACACCACAAGTATAGTTGATAATGAGCTTTATTGTACATCAATGGCAGGTGTGGTGTAGAACAGGTGAATAACATCTAGGTACAGTTCATTAGGCAGAAGATCAGGACAGGTTGCACCCACGAAGACAAACAGCGATGACAAAGCAGGACTGATGGAAACTCAGACTGCAAAACCAATGCACAGGAACGCCAGGTAGCCATGGGGACAGGCAGACAGAAATCAGGTACAGAGGCTGAACTCATAGTCGGGGACAGAAGGCTGAGGCGTTTACCAGGGCAGAGACGAAGCAGGGTTGTCAGGGCTGAGCATAGTCCGAACCGGGAAGTTAAACTGATGGTGAGTGCTGGGGGGTCTTGCATGGGAACAAAGAACAATCTAGATCAAGAGACAATCCTATGCATTGCCGATTAAAATAATTAGAAAACCTTTTGAATTGACTTGTTTATTGCTCATTGCCAAGGTCTACCCCTCAAAAAGCAATATGATATGGCACAAATAGTGATTTTTGAGTTATACCCTTTTTAAACATGGATGAGGATGAAAGGGATTATTTTACAATCAATATTTGATCCATGCTTGATAACATTAATGCAACCACAGTCTCCTATTATGATATGACCAGAACACAATAATGTATGCATTCATTAAAATGCACTGAGGCTCTATCAACAATCACTCCTCCGCCACCTTTTTATCCTCTCAAATCAACAGTTAAATTGCATGCTTGTTATTAATCAGCTGATGCATTGATCTGGAACAAAGAGCCCTTTGATTGAATAAGAAAATGTTGATACACTGTTGGCGGTTTTATGGGGCTTCTAGTGTCTGCCTACATTGTGTGAATGAGTGGGACCTGCAGCTGCTAATTTATGTGCATGTTTTACCAATCTGTTATCACCTTATCAGTTTCACTGAAGTAACATGATGAACTGGAGCCTGGCAAGAAAGGAGGCAGTGTTTGAATTAAAAAAAAAAACAGAAAACAAAACACATCAGCTCACATAAAATCTAAATCTAAACTCTAATCTATGCCAGTATCTGTCTTGAAAGCCCACTATGAATCGACACAAGCTGTCGACTAGGGCTGTAATTTAAGATTATTTTCATTCACGATTAATCCATCAATTATTTTATTGATTAATAAATCATTTGTTTGGTCTTTCAAATGTGAGAAGATGGTGAAACATGTCAATTGCGGTTTTCCCAAATCCCAAGGTGACGTTCTCAGATGTTTTGTTATGTCCACAACAGTAAATATGGATAAAAATACCAAAATCACTTCACCGCTATATCTCATATTGTATAAACTGCACCCTGACTACCATTTCTTACACTATTATGTTTGTGTTAATTGTTTAATGTTCATGTTTATTGCTTTTTCTGTTGAGATCTGTATCACACTGAATTCCTTGTACTTAGATGAATAAATTTGATTCTGGGTCTGAACAGTCCACCACCCAAGGATAATCAGTTTACTGAACTTACTATTTGATGGAATCAGAGAATTTGGACGCTTTTTTTTTAATGACTTAAAATGATGAATGAATTATCAAAAATAGTAAGACATTAGAAACATTTCTTGTTGTCACTTTGTTTAAAACAATTGAAGGTAACTAACTACTTTCGTGTACTGTAGCATAGGAAATGCCTCATAAATATATTCATAAAATGGGCCAATGAAAATATAAATTATTGACAATTAAATAATTAAGTGATTACATATTAATAAGAAATGTAATTGACATTAAATTAAAATATATAAATCTTTCTCTGAATTATATGAAGAACAAGGCATTGAAATAGACAAAATAAGTCTTGAAATGTATGTCCAAATAATCTGTATTCACTGAAATAATACATGTATTGTTATTGAACTCCATCCTAACTCCATTCTGTATGTTTTAATGAAACCTTAGTATATTTATAAACTGTATTCTGTATGTTTTAATGAATCCCTAGTATATTGTGGTTTTTTTTCTTCTTTTCCACGAAAGCCTCCACTATTTACTTCTAGTTCTAGCCCCTCTTTAATATGTGATCAGTAATCTGAAACTTTTGTTAAATAACAACTAGACAGGAGATACAAATAGCTTTTTTTCTCCCAGCTTCAGTGTATCTCAGAGCATGTGGGTCAGGCTGGTGTCCAGATTGGCAATGCCTGCTGGGAGCTTTACTGCTTGGAACATGGGATGCAGCCTGATGGGCAGATGCCCAGCGACAAGACCATTGGAGGAGAAGATGATTCATTAACACCTTCTTTAGTGAGACTGGAGCTGGAAATTATGTTGCCAGAGCTGTTTTTATAGGCCTGGAACAACATTGGTAAATTCTTGATTAAATATAGATACCATAGTTACTGCTTGATTTTGGTCAGTCAAAACCTTGAATAATTTCAGATCAAACATGTTTCTTTAGATGAGATGTGAACTGGGACCTACCTTCAGTTCATCACCCTGAACAATTGATCACTGGCAAGGAGGCTGCAGCTCACAACTGTGGACACTACACCATTGGCAAAGAGATCATTGACTTAGTGCTGGACAGGATGCAGTTTACCTTTGTGCCACCAGAGGGCACATTATCCATGACTTAACAGCAACATAACCCCTACCCATTTTTGGTAAGATCCTAGTGGTGTATGTAGAGTCGCTTCTCACTTTTACTGTTATCAAGCTATGCAGATAGTTTTGGTTTAAGTTGTCAAGATTTTGTCAGATCTGTCCCTGATATTCCTGCCTTCAGCCCAGTGCAGTGGAAGTTAAACCCTGCTTACTTTTTCATAATCAGTTGGTCCCCACCCTACATCCCATTATAGGTTTCAGTCATTTAAATTTCTTTACTGTGTTTCTTATATTTAATCAATGTCAGTTTCACTGTCCTCAGGCTTACCTGCCTTCAGGGATCACAGCTTTTGAGGTGGTATCGGCCCTTGACAACAAGGCAAGAAGACAAATATTCTGTTAAATCCAGACATTGCCTCTCAAAAAACCCTAAAATTATGAAATCACAAATTCATTTGGTTTCCTTCTCCTAACTGCTACATTAGTCTCAGATTACCAACATTAAAGTTGAATTTGTTATTTTGCTGTGGCTGTGACAAACTTCACTTGAAACACTTCAATCTCAGAACCAACATGGTGCTGCTGACACTGTTCACTAGTAATATATTGATTATATTTCTATTTTTAGTCTCAACAAACATCATAAAACTAAAGACCCTGTCCAACATTAAATAAGTATCAGTCAAATTGTTGGTAAATAAAACTACGACTATAAGACTAAAATTCCAGTTCTGTTCCTTTAACAGGCCTCTCTGTGGTACACACCATCCTAGTAATACTAATAGTATTATGCAAAGTATGCAAATGGTTCAGGCTTTATCATGGCTTAAATCTATTCATGGTGTGAGGAGATTTTTTTCTGGTATGAATAATATTTTTCAGTGTTGTAGCAGAAAAATAATGCCATCTTTGTACCATTACATGCAAGACACGTGTACTCCACAGACAAAACTAAAGAAAGTAACAGATGTGTGTTTTTTATTACTAGTATTTGTTCTCTATCTGTAAAGAATGTATTTAACAAGAAGTTAGGTGTGGATGTTTTTAGAGTTGTTGCCAGGCAGTTGGTTTCATGCAAAATATCTACATTAAAGATGAGGAATTGCTGCATGTGCAGAAACATACCTGTGGGGTCTGGCCAGTTAAGCCAGTTTAGAGCAGTTTAATGGTTGTTGCTGGAGGCCAAGGGGATGGTCAACAATCTTATAAAGACATCAGGTTGGTCTATACTCACTTAGCATCCTATGACATTTAATTTCTATTTTAGGACTGGATGATACAATCCCTTGTGACCTGCATTTACCTAAGATGACGTGAGTGGGGATGATCATGCCAACTGTGTGTTTCCAGGACGGTGGATATTTGAGGCGGGTTGTAGGGGGAGGTTAGAACTTCATTGGGGTCATCAGGTAGGCACCCTCCTTCATAGGTGTTTCGATGACAGGCCCACAATACCTCCACAGGGCAACATTTGGTGTCCCAGGTGTGCCTCCCTCTGCTTTAACTCCCTCTACTCACCCTGTTGCTGCAGATGTTGCTTTGGGGTCCAGGTATTGTCTCTCCTCTTGATCCAGATCCAACGACTGGCCTGTTCGGCGGCATTGGAGAGGATTTTAATGGCTTGCCGTAGGGTTTGTCCTTGGATTCCTATGACCTTTTGTAATCTGGTGGTCGACTTGCCCACAAAACCTCTGCAGCCGACTTCAACTCTACTTGAGGTTTACACATAATAGGGCATCCCTTGTCTCCCTCTTGACTGCAATTCTGCCATGTGTCCTGTAGGGGGAAGTAATGTGACAAAATGAGCAGTGTAGCAGAAGAAGAAGGCTGCTGGGCCCCGCCCTTTGACTCACCTCGCTTGGATGTATTTTTTACTGGTTTGTTTATGACGCGGCTCGCCTACTCCGTTAGGTTGACAGCTGACCAAGTGTTTGTCGTTGTAAAGACGTGCTTTTTTGTGTCTGCGTTCATGGAAGATACTTTTTTGTGAGCGTGGCAGCTTTAAAACAGCACAGAAAGCCAGCTAGCAGCAGTAACTGTTGGTCAGTCATACGAACAGATAACATAATTAGCCTAGCAGTAGGCTTAGCTTACTGTAACGTTATGGCGTGACAGGAAAAATGGTTGTTTGACGACGCCTGGGTCGAGCCTTTTATTGATTATAACATTGGTATCGAAAAGGCAGAAAGTAGAGAGACGGGCGCATGTGTCTAACAATTGACTCATTCGCAGGTTAGGCTTTTAGGCAGCTGCCTGGCGTCCAACTTAGACTAGCTAGCGAGCTAAATCCACGTTAGCATGGCGTCAGATACAAGTGACACCGAGGAATTTTATGATGCTGCCGAGGACGTTAATTTTACACCATCTCCAAAAGTGTAAGGAAACACATGTTTATAATATTACTTTAGGTGTGGGTGACTGAGGCAACACGGTTTTCAGCTTGTGAGCCATAAGTTAAAAGTATCTAACCAACTTAGAAACAGCTAAATGTGCAGAGAGGCTCATACTCATACAGCGAGCTTCTTCAAAGACAAGTCTAGAGTCAGCTGCTAGTTACTGTCCAATTTAGTATTTATTCATTTATTTTTTTCACATTTTGAAGTTATTGTGTCGTGATATTAGTTCAACAGCTGTTTAATGTTAGTACTGGGAGGGTCTATCCTTGCACACAAGTCACATGATGTTATTCCTGAGATCAATGGGATAAGATTTGTTTGTAGGAACAGTCTTTCTTGCAAAGCTGCAACAAAGATGCACATCCGTGGTTTCTATTCTAACATAGTGTTTTTTTTAACACTAAAACAATATTATTGACTATCATAATGGGAGTTTGGAGTCTTGCATAGTGGGTACAATGACTAACCTGCAAAATACACTGCAGTGTTTTTAGAATATAAGGAAATGCAACTGGTTTTTCATGGATTAATTAATGTGGAGGTTATCCTGTAATTATCCATTTACTATAGTCATTCCTGGTATTAATCATATTTATTTATTGAACATTTTTCATTTTTGTCAGGATCTAGTTGCATTTCGTTATTATTGATCAAATTACATTTATTAAACAATATTAAACTCACAGAATCAAAGTCCATCATTGACTGTGTTTTCCTTTTAGATGTCATTTGTTAGCAACCATGTTCTGAAAGTTTTGTTAAATTACATAAAGGGTGACAATCAGTATTTCAAATTGTGTTAAAAAAAAAAGTTTAAACATACTCTTCTCAAGAGGACAGGTAAAATAATTCTAAGTTTGGTTTAACATTAAATTTATTCTGGAGTGTTGTATTTTAGACTTTGGCTTTCATTGCAGGTTTGAACTGTGTTGCTTTGTGTTTTTTTAGGTCACCCTCAAAGTTTGTCATTCCTTCACCTCAGGTATGTTTATCTAAACTCGGGCACTGTTGAAACAAAACAGTGTCGGCCGAGTTGCTTGTACAATGATTATTTCAACTTCAGTTTGTATGTTACAAGGGCTTGACAGTGAAGTAAAAGGTTGTTAACACATAATTTGGGATTTAAATGAAACTGCATAATATTAAAATCCTTTGGAATTTTTTGTTGAATCTAATGAGGTAGTTTGTTACTAGATTGTTTGACAGATTACATCTCTTAGGATTTGTTATTGAGATTTTGCTTGTTTAAAGAAAAGAGAGTGTTCACTTGGACCATAATGAATCTGAGTATTTGACCAGATTAAGATAAATCGCACTTTGACGTCACTTCTTCAAATATAGCACACAGTTGTTTTTTTAAAAATCTCTAACAAAGTGTTATTGACCATCTAGAGGTGACTACAATGTTTATAGTAGTTCTCCTTTAAGTTGCACCTATGTTAGGTGATCTAAAGCTAAAGTATTGTTATTGCACATGAAAACATTAAAACAGCCTGTTCATTAATAATAATAATGATCATTAACTGCAGATCTTTGACCCTTTGCTACAATGACAAGGTTCCAATAGTGGCTAGCCTGTTTCCTTCCTGACAGCTAGGAATATGTAAATGACATGGAAATGAATCATCTGGCATTGTTGCTCAGCCTGTGCTTCCCACACAGATAGTTACAACTGAAATTTAAATAACATTTTCTCATGAGAGAGATAACTCGGAAATACGAACTGCTCTTTAACATCGACACAATACTAGAACTGACATTTGAATGGACCCAGCAATGAAACCTTGCTTGCTGACAGACCAGCATTAGCCTCACATGATTCAACATTTACTGCAAACATTGATTTTGCTGCAAAAGGAAATTGCATCATGCAACAGTGCTGCATGTATGGATAATTTCAGCCTTTAGACCCTGTAATTGACTTTAGAGTCAGTCACAGACTCTGCTTTCATTGCAAGCAGTGTGTCTCAAATGTGAAATGTCAATTTTAAGGAAGCATACTGGTGCTCTATAAATAGGTTTCCCTCAGTCTGCATGTGTTTAAAGGCTTATTACTTGCCTGCCTTGATATGAATTAAGTGTTCCGTGACTTTTGTTATTTCCTATGTATATTTATTGTAGGTATATAGTATTTTTTCTTTTATTGTTTTTGGAACAGCTTTCACAGAGATCAGCAAATGCTGCACAAGATGTGAGCTGTGGAGTGACTGCATCTGAGACTCAGCAAGATGATTCCCTACAGGTGTGGTTTCCTCTATTATTGCTGAGTATCCCACACAAGATGAGTCTGAAGTGAAAAATAAACTCAAAGTTTAAAAAAAAAAAATGACCTCAAAGGTAAAACTTAAAATAACTATACAAAAGTGAAACATTTGATACAGTTATTCATTTGTGTTGAATTTCTCAGGTTCACTGCTTAATTTTCAGTTTTAGTTCAGAAGTTCCCTGGAAGTACAACAAGTAGTGCAGTTTACCATTGACGTGTTTCTCCAAAAGTAATTTGACCAATGGTGATGCAGCCCTGTAACACCTGCCTTTGTGAGAGCTTTTAGTCAGAAGTGAAATTACAAAATTCTGATCTGAAACAGAAAATTGAGCAGTGAAACCTAAAAACCAAACACAAACAGCAGTGAAAAGGGCCCGCAAAAGATAAATCCTGAATATGGACAGAAAAGTGAAAATATTGTAACCAAATGTTTCATTCTTCTATAGTGTTATTGTACGTTTTATGCATTTGATGTCATTTTTTTTTGCTACCAGTTACACAAATGTAATCCCACATACCACCCAGGTTTTTACACAGGCATCATTGTAACTTTGAATTTAGGCTGTTGTGTTGACTGTTGTAAAAACAAAGAAAGAAACGGCGCATGTAAAGACAATGACCTGTTTATGTTGTATTTGAGCTCAACGTGGAAATTTGCATCATAGTCATGTAAATCACCTAACTGATCTTTTCTCTTCCTCATAGATCATTGATAGCATCATTGAGGAGAGTCAAAAGGGAAATGTTGGCGAGGTGGTTGAGCTGTTAGATCATCTTCATGTTGATGTAAGAGCAGAGGCAGAACCAAAGGAAGAGCATAATGCTCAGGAAGTTCCTGAGGAGCAAGCAGTGGCAGCTGCTGAACCTCCGCTTGTCGAGAGGCCAGAAAAACAACCGGAAAATACAGAATCAAACGGAGCATGCTCTATTCCTGCCCCTGAACCTGCTGATGTCCCAGGGCCATCAGTGGGAACGCAAGAACATGTTCAGCCTCCGGACATCACCAGCACCATAGGACGGAGTCAGCCTGATGGGGCACTTGTGCTTGCAGAAGGGGAGCAGGAGCAGAGACCTGCAGACATCTTAGACCAGGTCCCCTTCACAGACAGGCCAACTGACTTGGACTCTTCTGGGCCTACTAAACCACCACGGCAATTCACAGTGGAACCAGACATTGTAGCCAGCACCAAGAAGCCTCCTCCCTCACGACCGCCCCCTCCTAGCGGAGGTCCTCCACCCAGACCACCTCCACCATCCTGGCAGACTCTACCCTCCAAGAAGTCTCAGGAGTGTCTGAGGCCAAGTGGACTTGAAGGTAGAGAAAACTTAACTCAGTTGGCACTTGGCACAGTTGATTAACTTTCAATTAATCCAAAGTGTGTTTTGAAGTGTTGAGCTCGACCTTGAAGACATCGCTGCATTAGTAACTGTTATAAAGCATCTGATAACGCTGTAAAGTACAGGCTTAAGAGAAATGTCCTTGTTTTATGAGCTTAATTCACCAAGTTTTGCTTTGCATGAATGAGTTACTGACAGGCCTGTAGACACCAAGAGTGAATAGTGTTTCAGGTTAATAATGTGTGGTTTGAACCACAAAAACAGCACAATGTCAAGCCACTGCACACACATACAAAGCAGAGAGATTTTTTCACATGAAGTGTTGTTTTTATAACAGTGTGTGCAGTCAGTGTCGATGCTCTGGAGCCCTCCGGCCTGGTGTCTCCCAGCAGCACAGTGAGGAGTCTAACCAAAGAGCTGCAGCATTCCTTGGATCTAGCCAGTGCCACCAGTGGGGACAAGGTGGTGACAGCACAGGTCAGTGAGGCTATAGACATGACCCCCTTTTGGTGCTCATCCAGATCTATACTATATATAATATTACCTTTATTTAAACTCTGGCCCTCATTTGCAATGATGTTGAGAATAATACAATTATAAAAGATACAAGGTATAAACCTAATTAATTACAAGTACAAACAGAAGTTAAGGTCAGTGATTATAGATTTAAAATGTTGAAGGGTTACTTAAATATCAAATTTGAGGTTCTGCCAAGAGTTCCAGACGGTCTGAGCATAAACACAAATGCAGATCCTCAAAGCTCAGTACGATCTTTAGGGACTTATAGTGAAATCCAGTCATGAGACAGAGTGTGATGTGATCCAGAGGACCAATCAAGCATAGTTGTGATATAAGATGGCAGCATTCCAATAAGGGCCCTTTAGATACATATGTTTATGTATGCTTAGGCATATGCTTATCAAGAGAAGACCATCAAACCTTTTTGTACACAATACAATGAGTGCTATAAACATCACCAGCAATAAACCTGAGGGCAGAATGATAACAGAATCCAAGGGCTAAAGAGTAGAGACAGAGGCATGCCTATAAATCACATCACCATGCCTATAAATCACATCACCATAACTCAAGACAGATAAAAACAGCTTCAATGACCTTTTTCCTACAAAACATGGGGAAGTTAGTTCTGTTTCTATAAAAAAACAATTTTTTTTGTAATTTACTGGCAAGACTTTTTTGTATGAAATTTGCATGTGAATTTGTCTATCCATATACCAAGTTATTTATAATCTCTAACACTCTCAATAATGGATCCTTGTACAGTGCAGCTCTAGAGAATAACATAAACTTGGTTTTATGAGCATTTGATGCCTGCTGCTTTTTTTGGTTTAGGAATTTTATCAAATGCACTGTTCATTTTTATTTTTGCACCATTGCTTGGTTTTTTTTTTTTAGGAGAATGAGGATGAACAGGCCTCATCTCAGAGTGGAGGACAAACTCCAGGCCCTCAGCGCCCACGGTCCAACTCTGGTAGAGAACTGACTGATGAAGTAAGAGTTATGTTTTCACTCCAACCATAACCTAACCTCTTGCACATTCCTTACATATCCTATACACCAAATGCACACTTGTTTGTTATCTTAAAACAGGAAATCCTGGCTAGTGTAATGATTAAGAATCTGGACACTGGGGAAGAAATCCCTCTAATCCAGGCAGAGGAGAAACTTCCTGCAGGGATTAACCCCCTCACTCTGCACATCATGAGGAGGACCAAGGAGTACATTACGTAAGCAGAACATGTTTTTTCTGTATTAACATAATTGTTAAATCAGATTGTTCTATATTCTACAGGGCTCACACATGTAATGGGTTGTACGTATATTATTTGTTTTGATTAGTGAAAAGTGAAAAACAATGGGAGAAAAAATATCCTATGTTGCAAATTGCAGCTTGTATGTCACAATTAAACAAAACCATTAGTCAAACGTGAAGATTGTAAACTCAATCAAGACTTGAGGAAAAAGCTTTTTTCCTGGTGAGGGAGAAAGGTTGTTGCTGTAGCCTGTAACAGTAAACACTGTTGGAGTGTCTATTTAGTTTGCAAGTATATAAAACCTTTTCCCAATGTGAAAACCTTCTATAAGCCTAGTTCTGTAAAAACAAAAGGTACATTTTCTTGGGGAAGTTGATGTGTTGTATTTTTTCCTCTCAGGAATGATGCTGCACAGTCAGATGATGATGACAAGTCTCAGGCTCCGCTGGCAGACACAGATGGAGGAAAACTGAAACAGAAAACGTGAGGATTAGTGACTTTTAAATGTTGCTGGAACTGTGTTTCTTCCACTCCTCCACAACATGATCTTGTATAGAATCTAATAATTAATTGTTCCTAATTATTCACCAGAACCCAGTTTAAAAAATTCCTGGGCAAGTCTGTGAAGAAAGCTAAACATTTCGCTGAAGAATATGGAGAGAAGGCAGTCAACAAAGTGAAGAGTGTACGTGATGAAGGTAAAAGAACACAGTGACTTAAAGTATTTAAACTACTTCAAATACATTAAAAGGTAAAACTGCTGATAAGGTTAAGGTTAAGGTTTCTTTATTGGTCTCCTGTGGGAGAAATTTGTCTTGGAAAAAGGGCAGTGCTACATATAATAATAAAAAAGGACATTTTAGTTAATAAGATTTGTTAAAGCATCCAACCAGCATAAGATGTTTCACCCTTGCAAGTGAATGTGAAAGTTAACGTTAATGTATTTTCCAGTGCTCACTAGCTTATGAAATGTTGCTACTCTTTGTAGTCTCAGTCTCATCTTTGTTCGGTGTCCAGTTTTCCATACAGATCCGGATGATCCATCATCAAGTGATGATGAGGGGATGCCTTACACCAGGCCTGCCAAGTTCAAGGCAGCACACAGCTTCAAGGGGGGTCCCTTTGACTTTGATCAGATTAAGGTTGTGCAGGACCTGAGTGGAGAGCACATGGTAAGAGGATCCCTGATTTGTTTTAATTTATTTATTCTTGTTAATACTTGGCCAAATGAAAACTTGAATAACAGCGTCCATGTCTTGTCCTCAGGGGGCTGTCTGGACGATGAAGTTCTCTCACTGTGGGAGGCTGCTAGCATCCGCCGGCCAAGATAATGTGGTTCGCATCTGGGTCTTGAAGTCTGCCTTCGACTACTTCAATAACATGAGATTAAAGTACAACACTGAAGGTAAACCTCATCAGCATCTCAGATCTTTTGTTGTCACGATTGATTTTTTTAAATTAAGGCTTTTTGCTTTGACTTCTCCAGGTCGAGTTTCACCTTCCCCCTCTCAGGAAAGTTTATGCTCCTCTAAATCTGACACTGATGCTGCGGTGAGTGAAATTAATAATCGTCTGATTGGTGGGTCGTCTGACTTCAAAGTTGCTGTTAGTGGTGCAAGTATTGGAATGCTGTATATTTTATAGTTTTGTGGCTAACAGACTGTTTATACTCTTATCTTAGGCGAGTTGTGCTCCAGAGGACCCGGACACAGAAGACAGGAATGCCCCTTTCCGTCAAATCCCCTTCTGCAAGTACAAAGGTCATACAGCTGATCTGTTGGACTTGTCCTGGTCAAAGGTGATGTCTTACTGCCCTCTCTTCATCCTTTTATCCATCCTCTTTGCACATTTTAGATGCTCTCAGCACCGTTTTTAATCTGTTGTCTCAATTAATTTGTTTTTGTGTCAATACAGAACTTTTTCCTGCTCTCCTCTTCCATGGATAAAACAGTCCGATTATGGCACATATCCAGGAGAGAGTGTCTCTGCTGCTTTCAGCACATTGATTTTGTCACGGCCATTGCTTTCCATCCCAGAGTAAGTTGAGTCACCTTGCATTACTTCTCCTGGCACAAATCATCCATCTGATTATTTTAGCTCCCTGTCTGTATTCAGAGTAACATTTATTTCTTGTTTCCAAGGATGACAGATACTTTTTGAGCGGCTCTCTGGATGGAAAGCTACGGCTCTGGAACATTCCTGACAAGAAGGTGGCGCTGTGGAATGAGGTGGACGGACAGACACGCCTCATCACCGCTGCCAACTTCTGCCAAAATGGGAAGTATGCAGTTATTGGCACCTATGACGGCCGATGCATCTTCTATGACACAGAGGTAAAACCCAAATGTACGAGTAGAGAACAGGATACATTTAAATGTGTTCTGTGTTATCAGGTTGCTGTTAAAGCTTTGTAGACATCATTTCAATGAGGGTGTTTTTCTGTTTCTTACATTTCACAGCGTCTGAAATATCACACCCAAATACACGTGCGATCCACCAGAGGCAGGAACAAAGTTGGACGAAAAATCACTGGTATTGAACCTTTACCCGGCGAGAATAAGGTAACATCTGATGTACACTATAAATACAACTAAGCATGTCAGAAAGACAGACAATGACAAAGTCTTCCCCTCCATAGATTTTGGTGACCTCAAATGATTCCCGCATCCGCCTTTATGACCTAAGGGACTTGTCTCTATCAATGAAATACAAGGGTTACGTCAACAGCAGCAGCCAGATCAAGGCGAGCTTCAGGTGAGTGTGTTTGCCTTTTAGGAGGTTCTGCCTTTAACATTTTGAACAAGCATTTAGTTACAACTGAGTAATAAAACCCTCTCCACGAACCACACTTTAGAAGTTAGTGTTATTGCCTTTTTGCTGCCTCTAAACTGCTTCTCTTAAATTGCCAAGCCCCCTTTAATCACACTTAGTCTTATGTATTACACTACACCTGTAACTCAAATGATTTATTATGCTACCATCTTCCTACAGCCATGACTACTCCTTCATAGTCAGTGGCTCGGAGGATAAGTACGTGTACATATGGAGCACTTACCATGACCTGAGTAAATTCACATCTGTACGACGGGATCGCAACGACTTCTGGGAAGGGATTAAAGGTAACTGTGCTGTGTTGAATAATATATAGCATTTTAATCTATCTACCTGTCTAATTAATTGGTTCCCCTTGATTGAACTGTCACTAAAGGGTTACTTATCTTTCAGCACACAATGCAGTGGTCACCTCAGCCGTTTTTGCGCCCCACCCAGGCCTCATTGTTCCACAGGAAACAGGGGCAGAGAAACCAGAAGCAGAGTGCAAGAGCCTGGACTCCACAGACTCTGAAACAATACCCTCAGGTACATTTGCTTAAACTCATTCATGGATAAAAATGGAAACAGCAGCTGACTGTCAGTTCAATGCCTAACAGTTGCATTGTCTGTTGCAGGTGCCCTAAAGACAGATCACACAGAGGTTCTTCTCTCAGCTGACTTCACTGGAGCCATCAAGGTTTTCATCAATGTAAAAAAGTACTGAGCACTTCAGAGGTTGTCATCTCTTCTCATTCAGGCCCGTCTGTCGGACATCAGTCTTAAAGATGAAGGACAGTCCGTCAGGGACCATCTCAACTCACCTGACTACCTAATCGTTATTGCTCGGAGACAAAGAGCTGTGTGTAGCTTTTTCGGAAGAACAGGGACCCTAAAATGGAAGATGAGGGAATAAGTAGAAGAAATGGACTGTAAAAAGCGGACAGGGTGTGATTCTCTGTCATATTTCTATTTTTTATCTTTAATACCAAGCTACTGTGAATGGCTTGGCATTTGCAAGAGCCGGAAATGCCAAGTGTATACGGTATGAGTGGAAACTAAACCTGTTCGGATTTGTGTAAATTTACAGCTGTATGGTCAAGACTCGTATAGTTAGAAGGCTACTTGTAATAGTATGAGCACCTTACTAGTTTCTTTCGCTCCCACATTTCAGAAGTGCAAGACACTGTCCTCACTGTAAGTCACACATTTTATTGTGTCTTGTGTGTTAAGAACTGTAACCACATGTCTTGAAAACAAGGTGATTTGAAATATCATTTACCAATTATTTGTGCCTATAAATTCTAGATTAATTTTCTAAATTCTTCAACTTCTCAAGATTTCCTCTAAAATAAGAAACTTTCAGCTGATGACGGCAAACCTTCGGTACAGGTAGTCTGTATATGGTTACTAATGATTAGGGCTGGGTATCTTAACTTCTCTTTCTGAAACAATACTGGCTCTTCAGTACTTTTTATACATTTTTCTTTGATCAATGAAAGCACATTTCATTCTCTAAAAGGACTGTAAATTTACTGTATAACATTGCATATCTACTGCTTTTGTAAACAGAACCAAATGATGCTCTATTAATGTCCTCAATAAAAATGAATGCTTGTTGATAACCTTCTTTAACTTTGAAAAAAGAAAAAAAAAATCAATCAGTGACACCAGAGAAGCAGTTAAAATATGTTGATACCTGGCCCTACCAATCATGTCCTCCACCTCTGGGAGAGAAACATACTCATTTATCACCAACAGTGATTTATTTAGTGTCTGAGCTTTGCAGCAACATTTCTGTCATCATTTTAAAAACAAACATTAAAACAAAAATATATATAATTAGTTACAGTGTTCAAACTTTATCATACAAAAGAGTGCTGAATCCTGCCTGGATACTTTTAAGTTGGGACCAAGAAAACAAAGCACTGTAGGACAGAGAGGTGCATTGTGTAACCCCTGGACAGCTGCGGGCTAATGCAGCACAGTAATGTATGGCGAGGTCCAGGGTTGAGAAGTCAGTGTTTACTCTTCTTTGTCTTCTTGTGGGAGCGATGCGGTGAACGTGACCTGGACTTCCGTGCCTTCCGGTCTGGAGATGGTGATCGGGACCGTTTGGACCATTTGGGAGACTTTGTCCTGTTGAATGGGTAGATCATATGACAACAGATTGACTTTGACAATAACAATCAGGATAAATACACTGAAACTACAGAAACATCTCATGGCACTTGCTTTAAGGGAGAGATGCTCCTCGATTGTCGTGTCTGCTCATCAGAATCTCTGCTATGTCCTCGTCTTCGTTCCCCGTCCTCACTTCTTTTGCTCCTCTCTTTGCCTTTTCTGTCATCCTTCGATCTGTCTTTAGACTTCGGTGTCGATCTCTCGTTCTTTTCTTCATCATTTTCAAACTCCTGTGGTGGACGATAAAACATTCCAATGTACCGAGATGCAAAACACATGATTATTAGTCTGCAAGTTCTCCACAAGAGGGAGGGAGCTATTTGTTCATTGTCAGACCAGCTGCACACATGCCAACCTGTTCCACCAGTATACGTAGACACATCAATGTTGCGACCTACAGGCAAAGAACGTAGCTGCTGTTGTTGTGTCTGAGAGTTGAGGCTAAAGATTTTTATTTTTGATAGATGCCGTTTTCTCTGTGTTAGTGAAACCACTATTAGCACCATGCAGGTGTCCCCTCTAACCTATAAACCCCTGGACGTTTTTCTAAGTTCTCCAAACTAACTGAGGGAAGAACACACGCTGGCACTTTGAGCAGTATCACCTGTGTCTTCTGCACTTCGGTTAACAAAACGTCAATTTTGCACATTTAAAATGTAAAATACACACCTTACACACTACGGCTGTAGGTACAGCAGATTGGACAGGATCTGTGGGTCTGCTACGCCTGTGACCCTGCAGTTGCACACTGCCTGGGCCTAGCTTAGGGTGCTTTGCATCAGTTTTGCTTTTTTTTTTCTTTTTCTTTTTTACTGTGCCAAGTGATTACTGTCATAGACTAATTTTGATGTACTAATAAGACGCACTTTTGTAAATGTTGCTCCCATACAGTTTGTGATTAAAGAAATATTTCTCTTACAGATCAGTGGTGGCTGCATTCTTACTTTAGAGTCTCCTCCCTGTATAATACTTGGTGGGAAACTGTAAATAACTGCTGTAATAACTCAAGATAAAACAAACAACCATACAGAACCAACCTTCTGTAACAGTTTGTTCCTGTAGTGTGCCACCTGTTGTTGAATGCTCATCCCAGACTTCCTCTGCCTCTTTCCAGATTCCAGCTCATCTTGAAACTTCATAACCTTCACCTGCATCAGAGACATCTGATGAGTTCTGCATATTTGTTTTGAAATGGTTGAAGTTGCTACCATAGGCAGAAGCCAACTATGGTGTCAAATGTGAACTGTTTTATGTATAATAGAATATGGAAATACTATATATGTTTGTGTGAAAGTAAACAGTTTTTAGCAAATCTACTGCACAAGAAGATATATTGTCGGGGTTGTGCACTGACCTCCAGCTCTCTCAACCTTTTCCTTTTGCTCTCTGACATTTGAAAACTTCTGAGGGAGCTCTGGAAGTCTGCACTGTCATATTTGGACAAACTGCAGGAGTCATCACTGGTGTCACTGTCTGAGTCCTCATCTCCATCCTGTGAGTTGACACTGTTGCCAGGAGGGAGAGGACAACTATGAATTTTATGACTTTCCTTCCAATTTGACAGTTAGTGTCTTCTGTGTATGCTTTTCACATTACCTACCTCACATTCACTTCATCCTCGCTGCCAGGCTCGACCACAGTGTCCCACTTAGACTCAGTGTTGGCTGAGAGAGAAGACAGAGAAAGGAGAAAGATGAGCATGATTATAGGTGGCAGAAGGCATTATAACCTGTGTAGTGCTGCAAGTAATGATTATTTTCATTACAAATGATCAAATATCAATCGCTTTGTCTAGAAAATGTGCAAAAAGAGTGAAAAATGTCTGACTGTTTCCCAAAGCCCAAGCGGACGTCCTCAATCTAAGTCAATAACCCAAAGTAATTTAGTTTACTAAACTAAATAAACCCTAAAATATTAAATATATAGAAGCTGAAATCAGATAATTTTGACTGTCACCTTGAGAAAATGTTGCAGTATCACCTGTCTTCTCCCACTTAGACAAAGGCACTCTGGAGTGAGGAACGCTGCTGTCATCCACTGAAGGGAAAAAAACACAGCTGGGTCAGAGCGATCTATTAAATGCTTGCAGTCACACCATTTTTATAACCCTGATTTTTTCAAATTATGGTTTAAGTTTGTTTTTTAGTGATGCTTATGAATACATCAATTCTTCATCCAGATATTCTGTCCTCATGGAGATCAGAGTATTGATCTAAGACACTTGGACGGAGTTGGGCAGCTAAGCGCTGACGGGGGACAGGAAACTGGACTTCTGGTTGAAAGATGTCCCTTTGATCTGTGTCGGACTCACAGGGCATTCCGTCAATGTCGTCTATGGCGGCTCCTAAAGGAACACCATCTATGTCGTCAACAGGGACTCCATCCAGAGGGTCCCATCCCAGGGGGCAGCCATCCAGGTCTTCCGCAGAAGCTCTGTCCAAAGGTAACCCATCTATAAGTGAGCTGTCCATTGGCGCACCGTCGAGATCAGAGGGTACTTCCTATGAGAAAAAGGAGAAGTGGAGGTATATTTGTTAGCACACCTGGATTTCAACTTTTCAAATTATTTTTCAATACAAACAGATGTCCAACTTGTAGAAATGCCATCAGAAAAATTGAATTACATCTGTAATACTATAATAAATATTCAGCTCACCTCCACCGCCTCTATCCTCTCCTCCCTTACTTTGGCAAAGCCCAGGAAGATGTTTTGAAGGTGGATTAGATAAGGCTCCGGGTATATAGCCCAGTCCTCCCATGCTCTAAAACAACTCATAACCTTTTGCTGAGGAGAAAAGACAAAGACATGTTGTTGCTCTGTTTATTTTGGGTGTGTGTGTGTGGGATTTCTTTAAGTGAGGCCATGAAAGACATGATTACCTTAAATTGTTCAGCCTGTAGCCTGGCTTGTATGTTTTTGTGCGCTGCATTAAGATCTCCAAATATCTGCATTAGCTTTGTTTCAAAACTGAGGAGACAGACACACAGACACTTTAAGACTGTCAGATGGAAAATAAATAAAACATGATACAAGTTTTAAAGCTGAACAGAGGGATGATCTCTTACTATTTACGATAATATGAGGCACCGGCTACTTTGGCACACGAATTGTGCAAGATGTCTGACACGAGGTACAATCTGGCAATCTGTTAGAGGTAAATAATGAAGTGAGTGAAATCAGCCATGCTCTACATATACATACAGTGTAACTTTATTAATTTAAAGACTTGCCTTCTTCTGCAGGGGCGTCTGAAGCAATGAAAAAGACTCAGTGATGTGTGCCACCACTTCCTCTGCTGCGTCTGCTCGCTCGAGACAAAACAGCATGGCATTGGCGATATCTTCTCTGCTTGGGGTGAGCTCTTTAAGCAGCGTCTCCAGTCTCTGTCTGTGCCTGAATGGAAGCAATAGAAGAATAACTGGTGTCATTTAGTTCATATAAAGTTACAAACATAAATGTCACTATGTCAGACAAACTTACTCTGCTCTGAGCTGTCCTTTCTTCACCTCCTCCTCCTCAGGGGAAGCTTCCTCCTCCACTTCTGCCTTCTCTTCACCTCTCTGTGAGTAGTTGTTTAGGACAGGGGGTCTCCATATGGAGCCCCCCCGAAACATGCGAAAATCTGTGGTCCTCCACTCGGTCAGGGACTCTCCCTGTAGTTCGAGTGAGGGACAAGTACATGGAAAATCACACACAATTGCACTGCTGTTTTATTTTCATGGAGTAAAACAATTGATATGAAAGAGTTAAATCAGGAGGACCTTAACAAAGCTTCCACATTCAGTAAAGACATACCTGGAGGACAGTAAATAGTTTCCAGCGATAGTACACGTGATCTTGACTTTTGTTGTCAAAAAGAAACCTGAGACAGTAAAGAGTGAGCACATTAATACGGTATGTACCCGCCAAGGCCACTTGCGGGTACAACACATAACCAGGTGCAGCAATACAGTACGTACCTGTAATCAGGGTTGTTTTTTTCCTTGTTCATTATCATGGCTTCAAAAACGGGCCCTTCACGCACCACAAACTCTATCATTCTGTGAATGAGGAATAATAAATTCCTGCAGGGAAAGAGAGTATATCAGGCCAGTGTTTGTGTCAAAACCCTCAGTGCACTCGTCTCTCTGACTGTCAGTTACAGTGTGAGATCTCTATTACCTCTTTAACTGAACTAGTGGCCCATGCAAACTGCAGACTCGCTGTTACATTGAATGCAGCTGACTCTGTTAGGTTGGCTCTGATCCAGTTGAAGGCTGAGACTTGGCTAGTTTACTGTAACAGTGTCACTGTATGTCGGAGAATTCACTGTTGGTCATAATAAGGTGTCAGACTATAGCACACCCCACTGTACAAAACTGCATAGTCACCAGCACCAACGTTGAAGAGAGACTGTGACAGCATACTTTAATATTCCTGGGTCACTGTGCACATGAAAGGGGTAAAAGGAATCACACTGCAACAAGAGGCAATAGCCATTCACAAGCACTCAACAGTTGCAAAGCCCCAATCCAAAGTGTAGGTTTGGCTATTTTACCTTGTTTGATTGTCGAGAAGGTTCAAACCACAGAGCTCACATATTTTACTGAATTCAGAGGCCAGTTTTTATTAAGATTTTTGAGATAACAGCCACCATTTGTTTTGCAAATTCAGTCAATAATTAGATCAATACATGGTCCACGTATACTAAATCAGAATTTGTAGTTGCAGTGAATTGGGGCTTCATGCCTGAAACCTCTCAGCACTGTATTTCCATGCAGTGTTGCTGATTGTGAGTCAGATCTACCACTGCTGTTACACTTTTTCTATTTCTCACTGCTTTAGCCTCGAGAACTACGTCTGAGATCATCTGGCTCGGGTTAACGTTACATCTATCTGCCTTCTAGCTGTATCGGTCTGCAGTGTCTCAGCCAACCCACGGGAAACCCTGGGTTCAAAGATGTCGGTATAAAAATCAATGGCTCTAAAAGTAATATACAAAGTATCACTATTCACTTTTCACAATAACACCCTTAATATTAGGGAGGAAACAGCATAAATATTCTGTATTTGAAAAAACTAGAGGGAGAAAATACAAGTGTCTACATTATTAGTAGTATTTGCATTCACTGTATGTAAATTAGAGGACATGGTGACTTTTAACATTCACAGTCCTAAATTGCAGATGTCAGAATATCCACTGACATTTGTTGCAACACCACAAAGTGTTTTAATGCAGTTACTGCTCTGGGACTTTCTGCCTGAATCTCTCATCCTGCATGGACACAAGCGCACCACAGCCTCCGTCCTATAACACTTGTGTTATAACAGCTGGTCAGTTGTAGTAAGAAGAGTGTGTGTACCTTTCGGTTGGGATAACCACTTTGACTACGGCTTCGGACAGAGTCTGTTTGTGAAGTCAAATCAAATAGTAAAAATAGTAAAAAAGTGAGTATTTGTACAGATGAAACACTGCAGGATACATACAGCATAGAAAACGACGATAGCATTCATAGTCAGTGAAATGGGGGAGAGGGGTGACACAGCTTACTCCAACTACTGACACTAATCCATCTAACAGATTTAAGAGATACACATGTGGATAATCACTTTAAATACAAACTCTTGTTACGTTAATTGTGCTTTTCCAGATCTCTTCATTCTCTAACATGACACTACACAGACGACGTGATGAATCAAGTGAATGAACAAACATGCAACATAATCAGTGATTCTCAACTTTTTACAATGACAGATGACAAAATGACAGTTTGGCTTGTTCAACATGGATTAAAGCTGCCCTGTGGAGTTTTCTGTAAACAAACAACAATTATGTGTTCACATTATGTGTATCCCTGAGGTCTGACAAATGCGCTGAATGCATTTCCATCCACATGAAACATTTGCAAAGCTGTATTTGATTTCAGAATTCTAAACCCTGCGTTGTTCACATCTGTATTCACTAGCTTTGCCATCTTCTTCTTCACTGCCTTTGCTGACACATTGCTGCATTTCTCATACTTTACATCCACCTGTAAATCAGTGGAAATGTGTAAAATCATAGATATACAGTACCAGTCAAAGGTTTGGACATACTTTCTCATTCAAAAGAATGGGAAGCTGTGTCCAAACTATTGACTGGTACTATACATGTAGAAGATACCACATCCAGGCTGTGGTAGCCTTATTATAAGACAGACAGACAATACTTCTAAAATGATTACAAAATGTAGGCTAAACTTTAATTTATTGTAGTAATATTGGCCTATTGTTACTTTTCATTAAACATATGTATTTTGGTAGCATAATTTGTTTAATCAACACAGTATTGTATTACAAATAAATGTCTGGTATTTAGTGACAATGCAAACTGCTGGAAAACTAATTGATTCAATTTATTGAGTTATGATGGCTGCAAGTGGATGGACCTTTTCCCACAATATACTTGTATGTACAGTATATCTATGTGTTGCAAGACTGTATTTCATGTCCTCTGTGTGCATGTGTGAATCCACTCAAAACAAAACTGCCTCCGTGGGCTGCTAGAGATCAGAAACTCCACAAGGTGACTTTAATTCTTGATTCCCTGAATCAGTCACAACCCTGCTGCAGTCTGAAATGACCGTACTGTAATCCAGCTGAACAAAAAGGCCAAATGATAAAGTTTCACTGTTTGTACACTTTTCTAAAAATAAGAATGAAAAAATTAGCATATGGAAAACCTTCTCTTTTACAGGCTGTAATTCTTACTCTTGTACAATAACCTCACCAGCCTAGAGCTGTCAAAACCCATTACTTGTCATTTAAATATATGTGCAAACAAAAAAAAGGTCATGCAGACACTCCAGAGAAGAGAGGCAATGTTACCTTGTCAAGCTCCCCTTTAGACATGCCCAGCGGCTTGGTGAAGTCATTACGGAAGCGATCCCTTGGCTGAGCATTGAAAGGCAGACCAGATGGGGGTGGTGGCGTGGCCCTCACCCCCACCGGTGTGTAGAGAGGCTGAGGTGGAATGCGAGCTGGTTTACCCCATCCCAGCTTCATTTCAAACCCCATAATCACTTTACCTATGATATAAAACACAATCCCACAATCAAAGTCAGTGTGACGGCCTACAATAAGAGTCATTTATTCGATCAACCTGTTACTGCAGCCTGTAAATGGAGCCTGTAGAGTTAACTGTACCATCAAGTGCAGCCAAAGCTCTCTCTGCATCTTTCCGTGTCATGAAAGCCACAAAGGCTCTGTTGGAAGTCCGGCAGCGCTCCTCGTCTGTTCGGGGCCACATTATCTTCACACTGGCCAGGGGACCATACTTACCAAACTCTTTGCAGAGCAACTCCTCGTTCATCTGAAAAATAATAAAAATGAACTGTGATTAAATGTACATCTATGCTGTGCTGAGCCAATCAAAATCAGTCTGCGGCGTTACCTTTGGGCTAATGCAGCTAATGTAGAGGTTAGTGGTGGTTGGCACTGTTAAGTCATCATAAAGGGCTGTAGGAAAAAACAGGATTGATGTCAGCATGACTAAAAGTAGCCGTTTAGCAAAACTTTAAAGTCTTAAGGAGCAGGGCTGAACAGTGACTGTTTTAAGTACCATCTTTTAAACACTTGATCACCATTAAATTATCCAAAGGCACTTACAAACACTTAAAAATGTTCATTTAAATATGTTAAGCTACAGGTTCTCCATGCAAGGACATCCAGGTTATTTCCTATGGTCTGGCTGATGATTTGGATATTTTATGCTGTTCAAATCTTCAATAAAACAGATAATGAACTACTTACTTGATCGTCCTGATAAGGGTATGTCCACATCTCCATACCCTCCCCCTCCTCCTCCAACAGGGTCATTTTTCTTCCTTTTGTGTCTTTCCTCTCGCTCTTCTTGTATTCTGCATTTTACACATTAAAAAAAAAGAAAAAAAGTTATCAACAGCCTGAACTGAAACATGATTATCAAGCTGTAAAAATACTTACAGCTTAAGTTCTTCTTTAAAGAGTTCAAGGTTACTCTTCTTCTTTTCTTCCGTCTTTCTTTTAAAACTCTGTTAATCAAACAGGACGCCATTGTAGTTATTCTTACAACTGACTGATTGTACATGTAATTCACAGGGTTTCCACATTTTAAGATCTTACTTTGAATAGTAAGTGTAAAAGGTAAGTTTGCATTTTTAGCGAATTCAGTAATTCTGCTCGCACAAACATTAAAGTATAAACTTACAGACTTTTTGTTTTCAGCAGACGATGCTGATGAGACATGCTGGGACACAGGGACAAACTTTGAGGCAGGACGATACAGCTTATTTTTCTTGACCTCTGCTGCTTCCTCCTCTGCAAAAAGTAGAACAATCCCTTAACACTGACAATCCAACAATAGATGAGGAATGCTAACTCAAATTCAGGTAATAGTAATATAAGACAGACTGGCCTCAGGTCAAGATCGAGTCTCAGTCCTGTTGCTATGTTTGAGGTTAAAACTTAAAAGACAGGGATATCTTTATGTGTAACACTAATTTTAAGAACTGAAAGAGACCTATTTTTTAAACTAAAGTGATAGTGGACTGCTGATTACAGCATTTCATTAAACCATTAAAATGATACACTGAAAAATTAAAATGGTGAACTATTCGACCCCTGAGCCAGCCTGATGTTCTCTAATACTTATTGTTAGGTCTCCAAAGACGTCTGGGTCATTAGGTTCAACATTACTGGAACAGACTATTCATATCAAATCATAATTAATTTTTTGTTCAGACATTTCCAGCCAAAAACAGGAGTGTAAAAGATGAAGTCTCAGCCCCTGACCTTTAGTTGCATTCACGATACCCCCACGCACAAAGGTTTTCACTCTGCTTTTCTCACTCGATGTCTCAAATGATGCCAAGAATTCTTCAAAAACTTCTGCTGCTTTTTCTTCTTCCTGGAAAGTCATGCACATGTTCAAGTATTTATTTTACTCCTTCACTTTGTTCACTGTCAATCAATTCAGAATTTTAAGATGGGTAAATACTAATATGTTAACCCATCCTAGACTGCTAGATTCTCTTTTTGGATAAACAAATCCGAAACGAGCTAAAAATCATAATCAAAAGTGGTACATCCCAGACCTCCTTACCTTCTTCTTGAGCTCTTCTTGTTCTTTTTTTGTTAGTGTTTTGACTGGAGTGACAGGTTTTCCCTTTCGGTCTGCCATGCTCAAACTGCAAAACAAAAAAAAAGAGGAAAGTGGAAAGTTAAATGTCAAATTTTTTAATTATAATACAATTTAATAGTATTTTTTAAATGACTGACAAATAGTGTTCAATCAATGACATAATCTCCTTTTTTTCATTATTTTACCTCAAACAGCCTGACTTGTTATCACTATTCCAACCCAACCTAGTATGATCTTATCCCACAATAGCTGTCCTCATGCCCTTAGACGGAATCATTTTGTCAATTTGATGTTCAAATTACTGTTACTCTGTTACTTATATTCTGTATCTTTGTCTCCTTTAAATAGGGTGCACAAACTGAGGGAGAACAATAAAGAATAGGGCGCCTCCTTCTTCTTCTGAGGCACAGGGCAGGAAAAAGCAGCACATGTTTGTCACAACCATTTTCTACAAATAAATATTTACTTATTTATGGAGCTGAAATAAGTAGATTAATTGATCAACAGAAAATACATTGCCAACTATTTTATTATTAATGAATTGTTACTTTCTTTCTTTTTTAAAGAAAAAATGCCCAAATTCTTTGGCTCCAGCTTCTTAAACAGACATATTTTCTGGTTTCTTTAGTCCTCTGTGATAGTACACTGAATATCTTTGGGTTGTGGACTGTTGGTCGTGACAAAACAAGACATTTTAGGTTGCATCTCAGGCTTTGGGAAACAATATATGTTTTATCATTGATTACAGATGAATCTGTACTGAAAATAATTATTTGCTGCAGCACTACTTATTTCCATCACTTATGACCTCTCATTTTCTGGGAACTGGTTGATCCAAAACACCAGCATACATTATGAAATTATGTCACTACAGCCTCACTCCCTCCCCCCTCCCACCTGCTTCCACCACCCCCTTTTGTTTTTCATAAGTTGAGATGTAGCTGAATGAAAGCATCTGCTCAGACAATGTGAAAATATTAGCGACGAGCCAAAAATAAAATGATTAAATAATTAAACATGTCAAAACAAAATCCGTTGCTATTCATAGCTGACATCCACTAGAAACTGTTGAAACATCAGAGAGCTCGGTTTGTCATGACAATTACACCAGCCAAACACATAAGCTTCAACACATATTGATAATATTACTTGGAGACTATCCTGAATTCCCTCGCACTGCAAAATGAACACATCCACACTTTAAGTCCATGTTTACCACAAACAGTGTTTAAAAGGCCTGCTATTAAACCTCAACTATCTCCTCACTCTGCTAACGTTAGCTAACATTAATGTTTAGCTTAGCTGACTGTCGATATGTAAAACTAACCCAGCCTTCACCTTTATATATTGAACATATATTTCCCCGTCAGATATACTCCTGATAATGTCTCCTACGGATGCAAAAAGCTATCTGTTACCGTGCACATCTGCTAACTGTGGCTGCCATACAGACAGTGAAGCTAACAGGACTGTCTAATAACGCTTTCTAAGCAGCGACTGACGGCACAGGAGATTATTAAACAACACTGCATGCACACAGCTTCATACCTTAGCTAAAGCTGTAACTTACAATGTGTGTAAGTGCTATTGCTTCACCATTTTGGTTGCGACGACCACTGATTTCTATCACAACATCAGAGGCGAGATTCCCGACTGGAGCCCAGTGAAGAGCTTCTTCTTCTCCGCTGTTTTTTTAAGGCAGACTGGACGCTACAATGGCGTGCTGCTGCCTTCTACTGTTTGTTATTAATGGTCCTTTTTTTTTTTTTTTTTTTACCTGTTATTTATATTTTGTTATTAGTCCAGTACAGTACAGGGTCTGTCTCTATCTGGGCTCATACATATTTATGAATGGAATGGAAATCTGTCCTTTTCTTTGGTGAAGTCTCTGTCTGCTGTGTTTGTGTGCGGTGGTGTCTGCCAGATAGCTTCTTGTAAAGTACACAGTTGAATTATGTCAATAAACAATACAAATACTAACTGCTATAAATCAGTTATCACCAGTAGTTGTCAGTGCATCATGTCAACCTTGCTGAAAGTATTGTAGTCTAATACAACAGTCCTGCAGTAAATTCTCACTTCATGAAGGTTATAATGTTCAGTTTTTGTTGAAAGTGTTTTCAGAGAGGCATTAAATAAACTGTCTGGTCATTTTGGAGGCTGTTTGGAGCTGTTTGGGATACTGTTGAATTATATTTCATTATACAGAGAGGTGTTTTCTGTTATTTAGCTTCACCTCATTAGTGTAATGGGGTGGACACAAGATTAGAAATCCCTGTCCGTATGTTGCAGTACATTTCAACAGTAGTACAATCTGGCACCTTTAAAATGATCATAGATTTGAAACAACACTGAAAAAACCCCAAAACAACTATGCAACATATTCATATTCTACCATGTCATATCAGAAATGTCAACTCAGTAGCTAGTTCATTATTAGTAGTAATAGTAGTCTGGTTTAATTATTAGTCTGGTATAATTGTGAATTTGGCAATTGACAGACAATTTATGGCCAACTCTTTTTTTTTTCCAAGAATAAAATGCCACACTCTTCTTGTTCCAGCCTCTCAAATGTTTCTTTAGTTTCTTTAGTGCTCATTTAGAGTAAAGTGAATATTTTTAAGCTGTGGACTGTTGGAGGGGACAAAACAAGAGATTTGAGGTTGCGGCAAGGGCTTTGGGTAATGGCAATAAACATTTCCACAATTTTATAGAGATCAGCATGACATGTTATAGAACAAACAACTAATCCATTCAAGAAGATATTCAACAGATGAATCAATAATGAAAATAATCCTCAGCTGCAGCCCTTAAAACTACAATGCAAATATTTTCAACATAAGCTTTTTAGTGGCGAAACAAATTCATAGAGATCATTTTGAAAAATGTGGAAATACAAATGTAGAATGAAGCCATCCCCATCATATACAACCATGACTTTAATAAAACGTGAACAAAAATGAGCACACAGAGCACCAACTAAGAGTGATTTTTCCCTGCAGGGAAAACATAGTTTCAACCAATGAAATGTAAGTTGTTGTAAACTTCCGTGCTTCACTGCAGAGAGGCTCAGTGCTTGAGTTCAGGAACTGCCATAGGTAATAGGTATTAATTATCACAGGGATGACCTGAGGGGCAGTTGATTGTGTCTACCAGAGATGCATATAATATTTGAAACATGGGCTGACTAGAAAGACACAGGAGCATTTGGGATGCCTTGGTGTATATAGGCAGATGATGGGTGCTTGGGCTGGCCAGAGGGGCATTTTGGTTATTTTAGTGGTCTTTTGCTGTGGTGTTAGAGGGATAACTTAAATGTTCTATTGTGACACAGGCATATCCTGCTCAAATGAAGCTGCTTTAGAAGTTATCACAGTACGGTTCTGTATAATCATTTTTCTTCATGTAGCTTCCATTCTTCAGTCAGCCCATTGCTAATCTCTCATCAGCAGCAGCAGTAAGCACAAGATGATAAATCATAATTGATACACAGTGGAAAAAAGGTCAGTAATGACTCTAAGCGTGCTGCACATTTTAAAAATATATCTAATGCAACATGTTTGGTTGTAAAATGTAGGGCGTGCACCAATATATCAGAAAGATATGCACCACATGACACTTCTTTAAACATCTGACAGTGTCTCTAGATTCGATATTTCTCACAGTGATTAATCATAGCTGTTTAAATTAGTCAATAGTCAATAGGATTGCATGAAGGGCCCCTGCCCCCTGCGTGCTGCACTGGGGCCCCTGCTGGGATTTGGGTATATTAGCAGGTGGAGGAAGAGTAAAAGCCTAAAATGGCCACCATACCCTCCTCACCATCACCATCACTACCATCATCACCAGCAGCAGCAGCAGCAGCACTACCTCAGAAGCCCATCCCCTAGCGTCAGTCCGGGGAATGCACCCTGGATGCGCATGGGCGGAGAGTCTGCCGCTGTGCGCTGTTATTATTGTAAGAGAGTAATTTCTTTTTTTTCTTTTTTTTTTTACACGAAAATGGCGTCTAGTCAGGGAGGTGTGGGAGCTGTCACTGCTCTACAAAGCCATCACTACGCTAGCGGACCTCACTGGAGCCCGGGCATCAGCCAGTACCAGCACCACCAGCAGCAGCAGCACCACACGGCCCGCAGCCTGGACCGGGCTCTGGAGGATGCCGTGTGCTCGGGGATACTGAACCTGAGCGGGAGGAAGCTGAGGGAGTACCCGGGGATGAGCTACGATCTGACCGATACAACACAAGCAGGTGGGTTGACTGTGCATGCTCAGACTCTGGGAAAACTAGGAGTCAGTCCAAATGTGCTTTAAATAAAAATAAAAATCCTGCTCTTGGAATAAAGTGAATGCAGTAGCCTTTATTCCCGTATTGGATTTTAGTCTGGTTTCACAGCCGCGAATAAACATGTAGGTGACAGTATTTTAAAGGGCTATACCGTCTATTGACCCGGCTGCTGTAAACGCACAAATATAGCCTGGTTTTAATCACTGTCCACTCGGGCTCATATATGACACCAGTTTACTGCACAAGGGGTCTGCTGCTGTTGTATGGATGTTTTGATCGACGCCAATAGCTTTCAATACACCCCCCTCCTCCTCCCCTTCCACTCTAACCCCCCTCAACTGAGACACATGAATGAGACGGCAGGCGCACCCATGAAGGCAGGCGCTGTGCAGCGGTTTGCACACCGAGCTGCAGTCTGCTGGAACTGAATATGAATGAACCGAGAGGCCAGTAGTAAAGTCGTGCTTGTCCAATATCATTTGTGATGAGCATGTGATATAGGTACATGCCATTTTTTTCATTTTCGGCAAAACCAGACAAAAGATGTAGGGTACTTGCAGCCCCCCCTCTTCCTGCCTGCATGGGTGCATATGCCCATACAGCCCCATAATCTGTCAGAGAGGAGGAAGACATTGGTGTGCTTTTGCTTTCATAATGATAGATCTTGGGTTTCTGTGGGTTTCTGCAAGAAGTAGCCTATCCTTATTGTGTATTGTTTCATGTACTCATGTGAGTCAGTAGGTCAGTATTAGGCTCACGTTTTCTGGACTCTGTTATCAGGATCAGGTCTTACATACTAATTTGTGTGTCGGTTAAGAAGAAAAGGGCTTGTCTACCTTTTATGCATGAAGCTCTGTTCCAGGGAATCACGTGTCGGAGGATTTTATGTGGTTGTTAGTATGAAACGCACATTTTTAACATCTAGGTGGACAGTTCAAACTGGTCATTCATAATTCTAGGGGACCTTCTGAGCCATTACCACGGGTGGTTTCTGTAGGAGATGCTGGATCTTAGAATGATAGTAGTTTCCTCTGACATGTCCATATACCATATGGTGTTAGTCTTTGTCATGTGAAGCTCATGGCAGGGCGCTCGTTTGTTGGAAAATCCTTACCCCAAGGGATTTATGTTTTCTGCCAAAAGACATCTTCATATCCAAGACAGTTTTTTCAACCATGTGTCATATTAATAAAAATAATCTAATTATGACATCTTTATTTCAACACTAATCCATAGACCAACTTATGAGTTTTGATAGCTGTCATTATTGAGCAAATACTTGACATGTCCCGTCTTGATTGTCATGTTACTCAGCCAGTGTTCTAGTGTTTGATATCATATTGTGTTATTTTAAATTTGCTTCAACAGGAAATAGTCTTGATGAGCAAAGGCTGTAAATCTTTTGCATGAGTTGCTTTTCAGGGGCGAGACAGACACACCAGGAAGCTATTGTGCACTATTTCTGGACTGCCGGTCTGAATGCACGTACGCTTGTTACGATGTTCTGCCAAAATGATCGGCTTGTCTCTATCAAAATCAAGACTGTCCAGATTTATGTACATCTCTGCCTGTAGGTTTTTGAAATAACTGCTGTTATTGTGAGGGTACGTTATAAAGAACTGATAGTAATCAAAAGAAGATATGAGCATACATTTCTGTCACTTTCACAGAGACGAATCCATTGACTGTGGATGCTGCAGTCTTTTCACTTTTTGTTTCACGTCTTCATTTCAATGCCTTGAGTAAAAGGTGTGACGGAGGAAAGTCTCACTTTCAAATGTGCAATAAGAGATCAACACCTCACAACAACACACTTTACATCAACTGTGGCACAATCTGTCGTGAAAAGGAACAACGCACAGTACAGACTTTACGTTTCTGTGAAAGCCTGCAGGATGGATCTCATCAGTAACCTTTCAAATAGAATAAAAAGAAAGCTCATTCAGATTTAATCAGGCAACGATTCCTGAGATGAAGACAATTTTACAATTTAAAAACAGTTCTTTCTTAGTGTGTTATTACAATATCAATCAATCGATTAAATTGCTGATTTAAGAACTGAAATAGGGTTTTTACACAGAGCAGGGTCTATCTGAGTGGCCTCCATTTGACTAAACAGCAGCAGAAGGCTCCAGTGTGTGTCGAGAAAGAGAAAGAGAGAGGCCTGCTCACACTAGGGTGTCTGTTTGCAGTGTGTTACTGGCAGTTTGTCTCCAGTCAGTTTGTTTTCTCATGGGAAAGCATAAGGGCTCTGAGCTGACGCCCTGACCTTGGAGAGGGGCTGGGGAGCAGTGCATCAAACTGGGCAGATGTTCAGGTTTCTATCCCAGCATGCCCCTGCCTGCCATTATCTTATCCCAGAGGGTACAAACCCACACACATGTTAGACAGTGCGAGGTGCCTCCACTGCAGCAGTATACAGTGTGTGCTTACACATGTGCATTTTTCTCAAACACAGTGTGTCAGATGCTGTGCTGTATGTGTGGTAGCTCAGGATGAAACCTTTTAAACAAATGTTGCAGATATTTTAAAACAACAGGTTTTTCTGGTTTCTTAGAGAACATAATGATTTATTTACAGTATACTTTGGAATATGGAGGAGATTGTGGTTTTAGTTTCTTTTATGACTGCAGCACAGTTGAAGACTGCACAGAATGTGTCATCACGTTACATATCTCTCGCCTTCTTGTATCCTCTGTGAAATGTTTGGCGTTATATTTAACAGCCAAATACAGTTCCGAAAAGAACGTGAGGTCAAAGAGTGGTAAACAAGTGTGATGTGTGCCTGCCAGCTGAGGGTGCATTCAGTAGTGATTTGACAGCCAAAAACAAACCACAAGCCGAAAGATTTGCTATGTTTGTTAAGTGAATGTGTGTTCTGTGTGTCTACACTGCTACAAATTTGTCTCCAATCCAGAGCCAATTTGAACAGGTGGCAAAAATAATACTGCACATCTTATTTGAGTATATGTGACTTGCAGAGATAATACCTCACACTGTAAGAATGCATCTTTGTTGGCACATTCTTGAGAAGTTTGGTCCTCTAGGACAGCTCGTGAAGGACAGTCTCCACAAGGACACAACTATCAACCATTTAATAATCAACCAGTGTACTCACTGTAATCATCACGGCCCATTACAGTGCAAGCACACTGCAGGTCAACTCAATTATAAGGACATAGGCTTGGCAAACACAACAGAGTGCTAGACTGTGCTACTCATGCTCAGTGATCCGCCCTACTGAAAATCAAATGAAATACTCCTAGTGTCATTATAAACCTTGTCCTGTCTTTCCCTGTGTCATGGCGAATCTTTTAGGGGTAGCAGGCATTGCTGGTTGGCTACTCAAAAAATACAAACACTGTCCCCCCCAAAAAACCTTTTTCACTAGAGAGATACCATATAGGTTCAAGTGATTTTAAGTGATAAAACAACCTGAAAAAAGTAAATCACAAATCCGGTTTACTGTTTCTTCCCTCAGGGCAGCTTGTTGTAAATGTGTCTGTGCATGTCTAGACAAGTCACATGCATACCTGTCAGCAAAAAATGCCTTATCACATCAATGACAAATATTTGGATAGTGAATATAAACTTCCAAGAAAAATAATGATTGGGAATAACACGTCTTATAATCTTTCCCACAGTTGTATTGTATTGAGAATGAATTATTTGTTATTTTTGCTTGAGTACATCATTCTGATCACATAATAGCATAACAGTATGCTGAATGATTTACTGTCTGTTGCTTACTGGAGATTTTTTCTGAGAGTGGGATTTTTTTCTGGATTAATCAATCAATAATTTAGGCTATATAATATCCAAAAAATAAGGATAAATGCTCATATTAGTGATATTACATCTTTAATTGATTATTTTGTCTGAACAACAGTTAAAAACATTTAAAAACAAATAAACTGCACGTCCTCACATTAGAAAAGTATGAACCAGCATGCATTTGTACTTCAACGTTCAAGTTATATTCAGTAAGTTATATTGTATATAATAAGTCTCCTAATGACATGATGAAATCTCGTGTGTCATATAATGTTGGCTTTGCTATTTTTAATGTCATCCTATTTCAAAGCCTGGTTTGATCAGATCAGAAGATTGTAGCGACATTTCACATATGTGACTTTGTTCATCGGTGGTTAGTCGTGGTGACAAAGTAAGCGTACAGCCTACTGCTTCAATTTTTTTGATACAGAATACGAGTGAAACAATTATGATTTTTGATTTCATTCCATTTAGTCAGCACATGTAAGGGTGAAAGATGAAGGGAGCATGAAAAATATGTGTGAAACAAATATTCTGTAGAAATATATTACTCGCCAAAACAATTTGTAATTTGTAGTTATCACTCTGCTTTTCACTTCCCTTTTACATAACAAACCCCTGGGCCACACCTCACACAGAGCAGTCCACCCATTCACTCGATCACTGTCCGCCAGCTCACCCGTAGGCTGCACACCCCTGGTATGATCCCCGCCCAAACAGATTGATGCCAACGATTAGGTGACAGTCAGATTAGACCTCACAAAAAGACACTAGCCTCAGTTGTGATGCCTCATTGCCCCACTTATAATTGCCGAAATGGCCCATTCAAACTTGATGAGGAATCCTAGCAAGGCATCAACCGTCGTTGATTGACCTGAATTCATGACTGGACAAACACACCTGCAGAACGTGACTGCTTGCCCTGAGCATCCAGCAGATCCTTTGCGCCAGACACTGTGGCGACATCTGCAGCAGGGTGAAATTAATTAACCCTAATTAATCGTGTTTTTACTTTCCTTGTTTTCATTAAATTGAACCTTGTAACAAAGCTGTCCAAGAGCTAAAGTTAAGATCTTTAGAATTGCAGTAAAGTATTGTGGTGTTTGCAGTTTTTGATGTGTGTTGTAGACATTAAGTGATATGTTTGCTTTCTTTGATGCCAGGTTGAACTTTTTAATTTCTTTTTTTTTTCTATTACTATTTCCTGTTCCAAATCCCTATGCAGCCACTGGCAGCAGAGAGAAAAAGACATTAGTCTGCTATTTGATTCAGCACTCAGCAGGATATCTATTAGTATAGAGTTTGCTGTGTCACAGGAAGACAAAAAGCCAGACATCATCTGCACAACCAACGTAAATGAATGGATTGCTGATTTAGCGTGAGGGTGCAGTGGAGTGGAGCCTTGGCGAAGGGTCTCGTCTGCCTGGCGGGCCCCGTCCTGCGGGAGCTCTGGCCAACCGGCAGGTTTGATAAAAGGCCCGCTGTGGGCCGCAGATGGCTCATGGAGAAGGAGGGTGAAGGGGATGGAGGATGGACAGGCTTACAAAGACTGCCTCCACCCCCTCACATCAACCATCGACCCACATGATTCCTCTGCTACAGAAGAATCCCCAGTTGTGGGGCTGCAGGGAGGTATACAGCTGGGTTACAGCACCAAGCCTCAGGGAGAGGCAGAATTTACTCTTAATGGAAAATGAGTACACCCTGTGACCTCAGCTTTGTTCTTTCCCCATGTGGTAATTTCTGTTTCCCCTAACCTCTCGACTGCTTTTCCCTGTGTGCTCTGACTGTCTCATGGTCTACCTCTCACTTCTGCTTATTGGCTGCTGTCAGAGTTCAGACCACAGCTACAGAGCGAGGCCTGTCTGGTCTATTGTTGGTCATTTAAGGCTTGTCAGAAACGAGAGTCTATTTAAATGCACAATGCTCACATTGAGAGTTATCATGTCTCAGGGAGTGACACTTTGGTATCTACATAGAAATATTAAAATGTTATATTTGAATAAAAGCAACTGAAATTACATTTTGTGTGTTCTTCATGCTAATTTATCCACACACTCCTCTTACCAGTTGGACACAGTGTGCCTGTAAAGCCCATTCAAGTCACATATAGCTTAATTCTTTAATTAAGGGTGGTAGCTATATAGAATGTAATTGCATGTATTTAGGGCGTGGAGGTGCAGTAGTGTTCGCCTTTCTAGAAGTATAGATGAGGCACTTCAGTTAGGTGGGACAGAATAATTGAAAGCTCTGTATGTTTATCTGGTGCTGTGCAGCTCCTCACATAGGTCTCTAATTATTGTGTCACCCTGAGATAACTCAGGGTGATAACAGGATCCTCCACATACACACAAACACGCACAGACACACACACACACACACACACACACACACACACACACACACACACACACACACACACACACACACACACACACACACACACCAATTTGCATCAGCTGAATCAATATGTGTCTGAAGGTGAATTCTGAACAATGCAAGGTACTCTTTACATATATTGCTCTCATAGATATTCATGTATCTGCATGTTTCCTGTTCAAATACCCTTTTAGTCGGGGTTTATTTAATTTGAACACACAGAGAGAAACAGATAAGACAGAGACTTGTGCATGCACGTGTGTGTGTGCAATGAAAAGTCTTGAGCTGCTTGGGCTGTGTGAGTGATTCAGAAACCCTGAGGGAGAATGTGTCCTAACTCAGACCCTGCATGATCCACACAGATAAGGTGAACCTCCAGAGTGAGCATGGGTCTGGCTGATGACACAGATTGTAATTTAGTGCATGATATATATATATATATATATATATAATAATAGTGTACATATATATATATATATATATATATATATCAATTATTAGGTCTAACCATTCACTTGTACACAATATATATAAGATGAGCCCTTCCCATTTTAGAGACTTGATGACATTTTCCCAAAATATTCATGTATTTGATTTGATTGACCCTATAATCAACCCTTAAGGAAAAAATGCATTTGTAGTCCTGCTGCGTCTAAGAATTGCAAAATCATCAATATGTTACTTGCTTTTTCTGGATCTATCTAATGCTTTCTGGAAGTAATGAGCGCTTAAGCGTAGCTAAACTGTAGACTAGCGGCTGTGTGGGCTTATGGACATTGACGTATTTTATGATACAACTGTAGATAACTTCAAAATTTGTCATGGTTGTGTAAATGGGAAAATGCTGAATGAGAACATTGAGTGATGAACCTAACCATCAGAATCCATTCTCTTCTTTGACTGCCATGAGCAAGAAATCTGGCATCTAAATATTTTTTCATACAAGGCAGATGCAGATAGGAGGGTGTGCTCATATTCATTGAGTGGAACAGGGTTTGCATTTCAATTTTTGTTGGGAAATATAGGCAGCTGCTCTTAGCTGATTAATGCATAGCTGAGATTTTGCAGTAGTAAAGCAGAGCACATGAGATATAGCGGGTCTGTACTAACATCTTTAACTACAGTTTGTCCTTTATTGATTCAGCATGGAGCAATTTTACCTCTTTAAGAAAACTTAAATGCAATCAATAATAGGAGAATCTTAACAGAAGGATTCCACATTTTTCAACACATTAGTACTCTCAATCTTTATTATCAGTTTTTCACAGAATAGAGCAAAAATACATTAACTTAAAATAATTTTCCTGATCTCATAATTTCTATCTCGTTTGCCATCATCAATTTGTCCAATATTTTGGTTTATGATCAAATACTTCACAAAACTAATGAAATTCATATAAAATAATTCATAATGATCAAGCTCAGAAAGATAAATCAAATCAAAGAAGAGCTAGACGTTTTTCATGAATTATTCTAAACTATCCAGTGGCATAGAAAACATACCACTCTTCAGTACAAAAAGTAGCCCAACTCTGTCTTTTTGAACATTTTGGTGGTTGTCTTGTGTTACTCGCAAATGATCATTGAACAAAAACAAAAGATGAGTGAGCTCAAACACTTTCCACCCATTCATACAAACTAAATCCATTACTAGGCCACTTCCAGTCAGATCGATAATGGAAATACTGAGATATTTCACTGCCAGTAGCACTCAAATCATTGAGGCCCAAGACTCTGTTGTAATCTTAGACCAGTGTTCAATAAAGAAGTGCACTGCCCACTGCTCCATCAAAGAGACATATTGATCAGTCTCAAGCATTTTGTTTTGCATGCCTCAAGCAAACAAAATGGGCAATACCCAGATTTCCAAAAATTCTAATGTCTGTGTCATGGGTGTGTCCAAAGTGCACATATTTCATCAGCGTCTGTGTCTTGCAGATCTGTCCAAGAACCGTCTCACAGAAATCCCTCCAGAGGTGTGTCTCTTCGCCCCCCTCGAGTCTCTCAACCTCTACCACAACTGCATCAAGTGCATCCCAGAAGCCATTATCAATCTGCAGATGCTGACTTATCTTGATATCAGGTGGGTCACTGCTCAGATCACACTGTTGTCAGTTTTGCTTTGCCTGTATATTTTTCAGCATATGGGACTGTGTTCAGTGTTCCTGTTCCCCTTTCACTTCACTGACAGGGCAAAAACACTCACATGAAAGAGAGGGATTTCCTCTTTTGCCCAAACACCATATGCTCACTGCTACATGCACATTACGTGACACAGAAAAAACTTGACAGAGCATGACAATTGTGTGCTACTCTCAATGTATGTCAATATTTTGTCTTTCTCTACAGTCGAAATCTCTTATCAGTTTTGCCAAAATACCTGTTCAACCTCCCCCTCAAAGTTCTGCTTGTGAGCAACAACAAGCTGGTGTCCATCCCCGAGGAGATCGGCAAGGCCAAAGAGTTGATGGAACTGGTAAGCAGTGTGTACAGTATGTGTCAAAGCATATAAACTTCTGCGGATTGTATTGCCCAAATAATCCCATCTCCTACACTCTGTCTCCCCCTGCAGGATGTGAGCTGTAATGAGATCCAGGTGCTGCCAGCTCAGGTGGGGAGACTTGTAGCCTTACGAGAACTCAACATCAGGAAGAATTGTCTTCACATGCTGCCTGACGGTCAGTCCATCACTCTTTGTTTTTTCTCAGTGTGTTCGTCAGAGATGCCCCCCCCATGATTGATTTTGGTTAACATTTTTGGCAAGCACCCTTCTCCTCTGCCTGCCAAGAATCACACTTCAGAAGTGCAGTACAAAATTAAGACCCTTTATAGAGTGTTAAAAAAAGTTTGCATCAACGTATAAAAGCATTCACTTCATTCCTGATTGCATGTTCAAAGTATAAATGTACCACATTCAACAAAAGCTATTTATACAACTCTTCTCTTTTTTGTCCTTGCAGAGTTGGCTGACTTGCCTCTCATTCGACTTGACTTCTCCTGCAATAAGATCACAGAGATTCCTCCAGCCTACAGGAAACTCAGGCAACTGCAGCACATCATCCTAGACAACAATCCTATGCAGTCTCCACCCGCACAGGTATGTCCATACATTTATGTGATTACATGTTGTTTGAACCTGGTACAATTACCCCACAGTGGACAGATGTATATGTCTCTCTTTCTTGTGGTTACAACAAACTCCTTTTGTGTTTTATTTGTTGTTTCAGATTTGTCTTAAGGGCAATGTGCACATATTCAAGTACCTGAACATCCAGGCATGTCGGATGGATAAGAAACCGGACACTCTGGATCTTCCCTCCCTCGGCAAACGTTGCCTTCCACAGCCGCTTACAGATAGGTACTAACACATTTCCCGAAATATTGTTTAATCACAAAGTGGCACATAATACATGTATTTATCATTTCCATTTCATTTCCATGTCTCATGTTTGTGCAGTTAGTATAATGATGCATTGCATTGACTTTCATTCATTGTGGACAGCCTAACCCCAACCTTTATCCTAAGCTTAATGATAACCAATTCATGCTTAACCCTAACGTTAACCTGGACCTCATAAATGACCACTCATTAGAACAGGGCTTTGGTCCTCATGAGAACTAGTGGTCCTGTCAAGGTTGGTATAGGGAATAGGTACCAAGGAGGTTACAAAAATCATCACAACTCTGTAATTTACGATTTTAAAAGCTTTGTGACCTCTCAAAATAAAGAAAAAAACTCCTAGGAGAGGAAGACAGGGTATATCTAGCTTCCTAATATGTATCAACATGCCACAACCCAAGGGACCTTGACACACACACACACACACACACACACACACACACACACACACACACACACACACACACACACACACACACACACACACACACACACACACACACACACACACACACACACACACACACACACACACACACACACACACACACATAGGATGTACTGTATATGTATAACTAACATTTATAGATACTGTAGATAGATAGATAGATAGATAGATAGATAGATAGATAGATAGATAGATAGATAGATAGATAGATAGATAGATAGATAGATAGATAGATAGATAGATAGATAGATAGATAGATAGATAGATAGATAGAAACTTTATTGATCCCCTAGGGGAAATTTAGGGTCCAAGCAGCTTAATACACGTAGAGACATCACACATAACATAAACATACAACATAAACAGGAATGTAAAAAGTAAAACCTGTATAAATACAAGGTAAATAAGAATAAAGATACTAAGAACAGTATACTAAATAAAAACCGAGGTCTGAGGCTGAGGCTGTGTGGTAAAGTGCAAAAGATAAGGCAAGACAGTGCAAGTATGAGTCATTAAATATTAAATATTAAATATGGGCTAAATACGTAATTATGGAGGCCTGGAGCTCAGGTCAAGAAACTTTTGTTCACATGGTGTGTTCTAAAAAGAGAAAAGTACACAGCAAAAATATTTTTTATCAAGAATGGGCAGACTCGGCTACTTCTCACAGGAAGTTCAAAACAAGTGTGTCTCATATTGGTACAAATCTTTTTAGCAAACATACCCGCTCAAATGATCCAAACTAAATTCTCAGAAAATAAATGGTCTAAAACCCTGATATGACCGATTTCTTTCATTTAAGGCTGCATATTTTTTTTAAAATGTCTGGGTTCTTCAGTCTTCACTTCACTCAGCAATTTGATGGAAGGAATATTATTTATTTTATCCACATGTTATTTTTGTTTCCAGTGAAATGTTGAGTTTATAGTGTGACTTCGCTGTTGTAAATGTTGCTGTTGCTGCTCTGGAAAGAATATTCAATTATGTTTGTATTATAAATCAATTCGTATCTTAGTTCGAATTAGGATTACTTCAGAACACAGTGTTTACATCACATACATAAATTACACACATGGTTCGATGATCTGGAAAAAATCTAAATGACATCTAAAGTTGCTACTTTTGAGTTATTTCACTGCTATTGTGTAGGTCCTGTTAATGTCTGCCAGAACCCATATGTGCACACAGAATTGTGCTCTCCATGGTCACAACAGCACCACTGCAAACTCCAAATGCTTTTATTTATACAGACTTAATCAGCTCTTTGTTTTGCTTATTTCCAGCATGGAAGATTTTTATCCCAGTAAGAACCATGGGCCTGACTCTGGAATTGGTAGTGACAATGGTGACAAAAGGCTGTCTACAACAGAGGTAAGATTGGTGCACAGTGCACAGGATTAAGGATATGGGATAAGCATGTTAACATGTTCTACTACTTTTGAAAATGCAACATTTTGAGATACAAATTATACATATTATTTGTTCTTGGATACACTAAAACTAATAAAGTCTTTTTGGTTCAGGCTCAGGTAGTGACGCTCACAAGCTGTCTTTTGAGACAAAGCTGTTGAGGATAAAACTGAATTCAGGCATGCAGTTTGCAAAAGAGAAGCAGCCAAGTGCAGCAAACTAATCTGAAAGAGCCAAAGCATTCAGACAGACAAAACAATGGCTGAAAGCCATACATTTAAGCTAATTTTATTTGCTGTGTATGCAAAGTGTTGCATGGGAAGGGAACATTTATCATTATTCAGTTCTCAAATGTCAACTCAGTATAGAGGCAGTCAGTAGTAACACTGGTTTATGATCAATGTATAAAGATACATCGTCGACAGATAGATGTATAGAGTGAAGTTTAAAATATCAATCATGTGTTAAGATTTCTATCTAGATATTTAAAATAGAACCAAACCGAAACTTCACTCTCGTTCTCTTTCTCCCGTAGCCTTCAGATGATGACACTGTCAGCCTGCACTCTCAGGTTTCAGAGACAGCCCGTGCTGATGCCCTTTCGCTCCTCTCCAAAATGGACTCGTGCAAAGGTTACCGAAAATAAGTATCACATTATCCCTTTGAAAGCAATAACAGAGAGACGGCGGTTGTTGAATGAAGTGCCTAAAATGTGCCAGTGTATATGATCAACGCGGATGCTTCCTCCCTCTATCAGATCAGGATCTCTATGACTTTATAGAGCCCAACCCACATGAGGATCCTGCTCTGTCAGAGTGTGATGGGCAGCAAAACACTCATGTGTCTTGTATAAAGGTATGAATTCAGCTATCTTTGTACTGTAGTTTTAAAAAAAAAACGTTATAAGAGCAAATATGTATGTGAAAGATAGAGGACAAGAGATGGTTGAATCCAAAAATTATTTTGTATGTACAGTACCAGTCAAATGTTAGGATATACTTTCCCATTCACACAAATCAGAAAGTGTGTCCAAACTTTGGATTGGTACTCTATGTATTTGAGCACACATGTATGCGCACACACTAGTGGTCGTACCTTACTGTGAATCTGAAATAATTCAGTAAAAAAGAATGACAAACATCAAGAAAATGTATTTATGGGAAAATAAATTTCTGTTTATAGGTCCCTGACATGGCATGTTTGCGTGTGTTTCAGGAGCTGGAAAAAGTTCTTAACATGTCTCACCAAAGCAAAGATAAAGACAGCTGGAAAGAGGAGTCTGGGTGAGTGTATTATTCAATAGAACAAAAAAAACTTGTCTCAGCATGAGATGTAATGGCACACCTTGTACCTTTGATTCATGTTTTAGGTATACTAAATATATATACTTAGCATTGTTTGTGAGATGATTGCAGCACTATAAAGCAGATAAGGGATGTCTGAAGCTATATAAGCAGTTTTTCTACAAATAACTGCTGTAAAACAGGAGACGCAGACTGAAAAAATGGTCCATAATGAGTTGACAGTGCCTGCTAGTGGTTACAGTAGGTAACTGCTGCTGCTTTATCTACTGCTTGGTATACACACACTTGTATGCAGACAGGTCCTTCCATTGCCAGCTACAATTGTACATTGCATGCCTCAGCTTGAAAACTAACATGCTGTGACTGCGAGACCCGAGCACCATATCATCTATTTGATAAACATATCAATCTTGTGTACATGGAAATACAAGAAATTCAGTCAGGCAAAGATAATAGCTATTATGAGTGGCAATATTTATTACGCAGTCTAAAACATCTGCAAGTATTTTTGGAAGTTTATACAGCAACATTTTAGAAAATCATATGAATCCTTGATGTTCTGTACATGGCTTAGTTTATATACACATGATTATATCAGAGAGGCTTTATTGTTTTGACAACTTTGTTGAGGCTTTCTGAATGTATTGTTTTAGTCATGTGGGCGCATTCATCTCTTTTCAAAACTTTTTTGAGATTCTGGAGGAAATTCTGTTTTTGCATAATGTGATATCAAAATGGTGAGCTCTTTGTAGTAACTTTGATCCTGAACCTGTTGCAGTTCTGACAAGGAGCAGCTAGTTGAGGAAGAGGATGATGAGCTGAAGGAAGTGCTGGATCTGAGGAAGATTGCTGTTCAACTTTTGCAGCAGGAGCAGCAGAATAGGTTTGTGGTTCCCGTCCTCTCATCACAAACGCTGCCTCTCACTTATTTAAACGTTCTGCAAGGTTTTGCATTAGTTCAGATATCCATCTTGAATATACGTCACCTCTTTCTGATCCTGCTTTCTCTTTACGCATCATTAATACTGAAGTGTGTGTGCAGTTCCCATCAGTCTAACAGTTTATGGGAAAGACTGATTCCGGGAATCTGAAATGTATTGCTTTTATGGTCTTTCCAACTCTCTTGTTGTTGGTGGAGCCATTCTCTGTTTCGCAATATCCATACACTTCTCCTTAAATCGAGTAAAATGTCATCATCGTGTGACATTCTACCTCTGTGAAGCACAAAACTAATTCTCGTCACTTTCTCCCCTTTTGTCCCTGTCCCTGTCTGATCGTCTCCTGATCACGGCCCTCTCTCTGGACTGGGCTGCTGCACATTTGATGCGTGGCTTCCAGACGGCGGTCCTTAATTTGCAGAGCAGAGAGTCTTATTCACCGACGGAGAGTGACTGGCCGAGCTCACAGGTAGACTTTCTTTATCACCATCTACAGACAGTTTGTGTGTCATACCAAAAAAATGAAACAACATATCTCAGGAGTGTTTCTGTGCCTATTTGAACAAATACAGTCCATCCTTTAAATACCACTATTAACAAGCCACATTCCATATGAGCTGTTTCTGTACTTGAACATATGAAAATGCCACTAAACCTGTGGATATAATGTGATATCTGTGGTTGTCATGTTTGATGTGTTTTGTACGTCTATGAAACGTTTCTAGTGGAATTGTATGTTTAATCTATGTAATGATACTGCTTAACGCAAAATGAATTTCATTATAATCGGATAATAAAGGTGTGTTGTGTTGCTCAATTGCTGAAATTCCTAATTTTGTCTGCAGATTCCTGAGTCACTCTGGAAGTTCCAGCAACAAACCGAGGCCGCCACCTCAAACAGCTCGAAGGTATGTTACTGTGCCACATATTCAGTCTTGCTGATCAGAGGAACACATTTACAATCAAATATCTTAAAATTACAAGTGCAAAACATAAGATATCACATTTTAAATTATATAAACCAGCAGATTTTCACATGTAGAAGCCTAAACCAGCAAATGTCTGGCATCTGAGCTTGAAAACTTTAAGGGCTTAGAAAACATGCTCATGTTGATCACAGAGCAATTCTGTATTGTTAAACTTTTGATTCTAACTGGTCCTGAAGACACAAGAACCACTCACACAAAAATATTTGTTCTTAAGTGGGATTTAAGATGAAGGACATGTGTGGGATTTCTCTTAGGCATGACTGAAAGTGTTCCAGAGCAGGCCTGTCATACAAGTCATGTGCACATAGTCTGCTTGCATTTGTCCAAAAGGGAAAAACACTTTTTCAACTCTAGAATTATAATGTCTTAACTAAGGAGGCCCCATTTGATTCAAAATTAAATTAATAAATAAGTTCATAATTATAAAATATATAAATTCATTATTATTAAATATTCATCCTTTATTATGAAATATAATCGTATCATAATTTCTTAATTTCATAACATCTTCCTTATTTTCACAATAACAGTGAGAAAAAAAGTTGCAATTATTTTTGTCACAGTACAGGCTGGTGGATGTGTTTGGGATTGAGCAAGTTCCAGGGGGGAGTAAACGCTTAATAAAATAATACTTTCATATTTATGTCAAGCGGGTGATATCTGTACATATAGGGCCTGATTTTCTAAAGGTTTGCGTGTGTAAAAACGTTTGCAAACTTGACATCACCCGAAAAAGATATGCAAGCTGATTTACAAACGCGGCGCACTGAGGTTTGCGTCTTTCTAATGTGCAAGATAGTATGCGCTGTCCATTTAGTACGTTTGCCATAATGAATATGTAATATGGGGCGTTTCAACCCCAGTGTGCAAAATGCAGGGAGGAGAAAATTCAAATATGTTATTTAGCACACGCATTATGATTTACCAAACCTGAAGGTATTTTTTCTGACGGTAACTGCGTCTATAAATAATACCTTTGAAGGGCAGGTATTAACCGGCTGCGTACTGCGCTCAGATGACTTCTGTTACTGTGGAGAAGAGGGGACGGAGGCACGATGACAGAATACGCACAGGACGGATGTTTTCCACCCATGTTAATAATTTTGGTTTTACTAACAGCATTGGGTTTGTCACAAATACTCTCCTATATGTCGGTTTTTCTGGTAATATTTGTTTTTGTTATAACTCAATATATTTGTTAACCTCTTCCACTAGAACCTGATCACATTTCATTTTGCGCTTGCAGCTTTCTGCTCGTCCAAACTCTCCATTAAGACACGCAAAACCCTCATTTAAATGCTGCCTTCACCCTGTTGCACCTGTTTTCATTTACGCAGTTATTCTTAGTAGATCACCCCCCCCCCCCCCCGCAAAACGCACGCAAACGAAACGCGCAATCTATTGCAATGCGCACGCAATTTAGTACCCTCTATTTGGGATCTTAGTAAATCAGGCCCATAGAACCTAGATGGAGCGCTGTTGTCCTCTCCAGTAAAGACATGAAGCATCACTTTACGTTCAGACATATGTGGCAGCTACAATTGTTGGATTTCATCTGTAAGACTAAAGGGAATAATACCATATATCAAAATGCTACACATTAGAGCTAGCGGTAAATCACCAAAAAGCTGCACAGATCAGTTCATCGGATCATGTTCTCCCTCAGGTGACCGGTTGATCATCAAACAGCTGAGATGACCGGCTGGTTTTTCACATGCTTGAAAATGTTGCAGGAGATTTTCAAACAGGCGTTATTTTAACTGACCACATATTGGGAGTTACTTTCAAGTAACAGGTTACTTTCTTGATGGGAAAAAATATTAAATCTTAATAAAGTGACTTATTAACAGTCCCACCGTGAAAATTACGATAGAGGCCACTCCTGCAGCAGTGTACTTTTATGATGCCACAGCTCCGCTCTGCTGGCAGGACCTCACATCTCTAAAAACATCAGAGCAAATTTTCAGTTAGGCTCTATCTTGATATATCAACCACAGATTCTAAGTTAGAACAACTAACTACTTGCTTAAAACATTTTAAGACTACAGTCCATGACAGAACAATAGTATTTTGAAAGAGTTTTTATTCTCTGCCATTGCTTCAAAACTAGTGTTTCAAAACTAGTTGATGCCAAAATCATAGAGCAAAAAAGGATCAGCCAGTGAGCATGCAGGTCCAACCCACTGGCAATAAGTCATTCTGCTCAGAAACTGCAATATGAAATAAAAGGCTAGGCCATTAACTAATACACAATTATGAAATAATCTATGTTATTGTGAAAATAAAGAAGATTAAATTATGATAAGATGATATTTCATAATATTGGATACCTATGTCATAATAATGGATAAATATGTCATAATAATTCATACATATTTCATAATAATGGATTATTATTTCATAACAATGGATTCATATTTCATTATAATGAATTTATTACTAGTAATGTTTATATAATGACACAGTGGGTAAAAGGTAAATAATAGAACAGCTAGAACAATCTGGTAAACTCAAAAAAATTACATAATTTTACTGTAATGCCGCCTTTTATGCCATATCATGATATTACAATATGCCAAACTAGCCGGTCAGTTACACCTAGGGAGGGCTGAAAAATGACAAAGGGTAAAATGCAAATAATAGAACAGCTAGAACACCAGGAAAAAAACAACCTATGCTATGTCACGATATTACCCACAATCTAAGACGATATCTAGTATCATATCACGATATCAATATAATATCAATGTATTGCCCAGCCCTAGTAATTAGTGATACATTACAACAGAACTGTACTGTAAACTAAAGTGAAATCCATCTATATTTCCCATCTTGTAGTGTTGTGCCCTAACCTGCCTTTCAGGTGTGTGCACATTGAAAGCCAATTATTAAAGTTTAGACTAAAGTTGTTGTTTCTGTTTTTTTTTTTTTTATAAAGTAAAAATTATACTTTTGCTTTTTGTGACATAGCTTAGTTGTGAAAGGACATGTAAGCTGTATTGGGTAATTTCACTTGAAGTTTAGTTTATTTCTTGGTCCCTCCTAAATGCAATTTATTTTACCTCCTTACTCCCTGCAATCCCTTATAACTACCATGTACCCAGTTCTAATTGGTACCTCATATGTACAAATATTTACACTTTAATTTGTGGGCTGTAATCTTAAGAGTTACCAGAAAGGCCGATAGTGTCTTAAATCTTATGTGAATGTAAAACAACAGATATAGTCATTGGATGGTACTTGTGTCTTTATCCTAGTGCTTCTCTGGATGAAGGAAGCAGTGGAGCATCAGTGCTGAGTGGACAGGTACAAACTCTTTCACTTCAAAGCAAACATACAATCTGTGATATTCTTGCGTCTATCAGTCACTTTGTTTATGGCTACATGTCTCCTATTCCTCATGTGATGTTATGTCTGTGGGTGATGCAGATCTCTGAAAAGTAGCTAATGGTTTCAATTATTTTAACTGTGTGCTTTTACAGCCTTCATCCTCCTGCTCCTTTGATAGCAGCCTGAAGACAGATCAGTCAGATTCAGAGCCAAAGTGGCCCGAAGTCCCACCTGTTCTAAATCAGAATGAAGATCGGCGAAGGAACAAGTACCTTAGAAAAGATTATCTGAAGGTATCAGCTTTTTATTTTTGTTGGTTTCAAGTTATCCATCTCTGACATTCCTGTTGCTAATGATTGATTTTTGTTTGTGGTTGTTTGTGAAAGTTGTATTTGAAAAACTGTCTTAATTCTTTGTGTCTTCCAACACGCACTTAAGTGCTGTGTAATCCACAAAAAATAATCTGCAACAGATGACCCTTTTGTGTCCATGGTCGAACTGTCCAACTGGAGACTGTGAATAGAAAAAAGCCTGACAATATTATACCTTATAATAAAAAAAATGTTTTATTGCTTCCTTACAGTACAAGTGTCAGAGTGCTCGGAAAAACGCCAGCGGGAATGATGATTGTGAGGTGAGTGTGGGAAACCTTCAGTGTCAATAAAAATCATTTAAATCATTTTCTGGTGATATGAGAATGCATGATTATGATTTTCATGGGTATTTTGTCTCCAGGAGGGCTTGCGCAATGCAGATTTCAGCACCACCCTTACAGTGTTTGGACTAAAGCCAAGATCAGGTAAGCCAAATCACAACAAAGTCATCTCAAGGCACTTTACACATAGAGCAGGTTCTAAACCGTACTCTTCAGGTTTTAATTTTAAAGAGACCCAACATTCCCACATGAGCAAGCACTTAGTGACAATGGCAAGACAAAACTCCCTTTTAACAGGAAGAAACCTCAGGCAGAACCAGGCTCAAAGTGGGCAGCCATCTGCCTCGACCGGTTGGAGTAAAGAGGAGAGAGAGGAAGAATAGGAGAGAGAGAGAAGCACATTGAAAATCAACATTGAAGCTAGTTGAAGAAGTTTAGGTTATTGAATGCATTAATAGTACATGAATGTTAATGGATATAGATGGATGGATAGAGAGAGAGAGAGAGAGGAGGAGAGAGGAGCTCAGTGCATCATGGGAGTAGGACTCCCCCGGCAGTCTAAGCCTATAGCAGCATAAACTAGGAGCTGGTCCAGGACAAGCCTGGCCGGCCCTAACTATAAGCTTTATCAAAAAGGAAGGTTTTAAGCCTACTCTTAAACGTAGAGAGGGTGTCTGCCCTCCGGACCGAATCTGGGAGATGGTTCCATAGGAGAAGAGCCTGATAACTGAAGGCTCTGCCTCCCATTCTACTTTTAGAGATACTAGGAACCACAAGTAGGCCTGCATGCTGGGAGCGCAGTGTTCTGGTAGGTACATAAGGTACTATAAGCTCTTTAAGATATGATGGAGCCTGACCATTAAGAGCTTTAAAAGTGAGGAGAAGGATTTTAAATTCTATTCTAGATTTTACGGGAAGCTAATGCAGTGAAGCCAAAATGGGAGTAATGTGATCTCTCTTTCTAGTTTTTGTCAGAACGCGTGCAGCTGCATTCTGGACCAGTTGGAGAGTCTTTAGAGATTTGTTAGGACAGCCTGATAATAATGAATTACAGTAATCCAGCCTAGAAGTAACAAATGCATGGATTAGTTTTTCAGCATCATTTTGAGACAGGATGTGTCTAATTTTTGAAATATTACGCTGATGAAAATAGGCAGTCTTCGAAATTTGTTTTATATGGGAATTAAAGGACAGATCCTGGTCAAATACAACTCATAGGTTCCTTACAGTAGTGCTGGAGGCCAAAGTAATGCCATCCAGAGAAGTTATATCATTAGATAATGTGTTTCTGAGGTGTTTAGGGCCAAGCACAATAACTTCAGTTTTTTCTGAGTTTAATAACAGAAAGTTGCAGGTCATCCAGGCCTTTATGTCCTTAATACATGTTTGTAGTTTAGTTAACTGGTTACTTTCATTAGGCTTTATTGATAAATACAATTGAGTATCGTCTGCATAACAATGAAAATGTATTGAGTGTTTCCGAATAATGTTTCCTAAAGCAAGCATATATAAGGAGAATAGTATTGGTCCAAGCACTGAACCCTGAGGAACACTGTGTCTAACTTTTGTTTGCATGGAGGATTTATCATTAACATTTACAAACTGAAATCTATCAGATAAATATGATTTAAACCAGTTTAATGCTGTTCCTTTAATGCCAATTAAATGTTCAAGTCTCTGTAACAGGATTTGATGATCAATAGTGTCGAAGGCAACACTAAGATCTAACAGGACGAGAACAGAGAGAAGTCCATTGTCTGATGAAGTTAAAAGGTCATTTGCAACTTTTACAAGTACAGTTTCTGTGCTATGATGAGCTCTAAATCCAGACTGAAAATCCTCAAATAAGCTATTATTATTTAGAAAGTTACACAGCTGATTGGCAACTGCTTTCTCAAGGATCTTAGAGAGAAAGGGGAGGTTAGATATAGGCCTATAGTTGGCTAAAGCCTCTGAATCAAGAGTAGGCTACTTAAGAAGTGGTTTAATTACAGCTACCTTAAAGGACTGTGGTACATATCCTGTCACTAAAGACAGATTGATCATATCTAATAAGGAAGTGCTAACTGAGGGAAAGACTTCCTTAAGCAGCCTAGTTGGAATCGGGTCTAAGAGACAGGTTGATGGTTTGGAAGAAGTAATCATTGAAGTTAATTCTATAAGGTCGACTGAAGAAAAACAGTCTTAAATAAATGTCAGGTTTAACAGCAGTTTCTAAGTTTCCTGTGTTTAAGGATGAATCAGTGCCTATTGAGGGCAGGAGGTGATTAATATGTTCCAAAATTAATTAAAATTATCAACAGAATGTGAAAAAACTTTATGTCAAAGACCTGTATTGTGTTGCAGCGATATTTACTGAACCAGCTAGATTTGGCCCCTTCTGGCCTGTCCTTTCTTGTAATACCACTTTTGAACCACAGGGGTGATGGTTGGTCAATGTAGCATCCAGTCTTCCCACAGTTCACAGATATATAAAGAGAAATGGATTTCTCAGTGAAGCCAAAAAAGCTACTTCCTGGAAACATAATGCACATGCTCTATCCACCAATGGAGCATGCTCATTAGAGACTTCCACCGGCCAAGACCACTAGCTTCCGGTTCTGTGCTCCAGCTAACTTGAATAGGGGTAAAGCTGTTCAATCATGCAGCTCTTCTAAACTTTTAGACCAAATAGATCAAATTCTCATCGTGAAACGAGTGATTTCATGTGGGTTGTGATGCTCAAAAAAATGTATCTACTGATTCAAAAGACCCATAGACTTACATAGTCTCTTTCACAATGTGATGGGAAAAAAGTATTGTTGGGCTCATTAGCATTGCATGAAATTGCAATAACACATCTTGTGTTATAACAACACATGACGTGTTGTAACATAGTGATGTCAATTTGACATTACTATTTCAAATTGGCCCCAAAACCCGTCCTTGCATGTCCAACATGAGAGGAAGAAGAAGTAGCCCTGTTCAGAGCCACCAGGAGTAATAGTGGAGCCAGGGAAATCCTGTTGAAATGTTTACTGTAGGACTGTAAATATGTCACCTAATTAGGTGTTAATAGTTTTTCAGACTAGAAAGTAACTATGTAGAGTCCCAATATGTGGTCAGTTTATCCAAATAAAGCCTATTTTGAAATGCACATTCTTGCAGCAGCTGGCTACGGCTGCAGTTGCAAGCAGGGAGACATCTGCTGTTCAGCTGGATCAGATTAACCGCAATGGGTTGCACCAGCCATGTGAAAACTGTCCATTTGGCATCATAGCAAATCATAATAAGCTGGATCGATATTGAAACATCATGTCAATAAATTGGGTCTGTACTGGCTTACTGTATTGCAAAACGGTATGCAATACATGTTTTACACATGTAAATATTTAGTTGTTACTTAGAGTTATGTTTTATCTCCATGGAGATATGGAGATCAGTAAAAACTGCTTAGCATAGTATTATGACATCTTGACAACACCATTGCCCATATAAGCAGTGAGATTTATGCTATATTCAATGAGTGATAACAGTGGTGGTGGGTGCAGGGGGTGGGGTGGTGGTGTTGATGTGCTGCCCCTTTTTGTTTGACTCCTTTTTCCCTTTCCCTGAAATTACTTTGAACTTATCGAACCTCAGTTTGAAAATAGAAAAATAGCCACAGGGTCATAATCTTTTAGAGGTGTAATGATAATGTGTGACGCCAACTATGTGTGCAAGAGAGGAAATTCACAACAAGTATGATAGCAGTCCGTGTTAGTTTTGATCACTTATTCTGGAAACATTTCTTATCCGGACCTTTAATAAAACTAAATAAAAAAATGGAAGTGTATTTGAAAATTACATTTATTTTGGGAAAAATAAATGTAACACTAATAGATAATATCAGGATCAGGACTGCATAAACATCAAGACTGCCCTATTTTAACCCAAAGCTCAGATCTGTTGTGATGTGAACACTTATCTCAACGTGCCAAAATGTTTTTTTAGGTGGAGTTCCAGCGTTATTCTCTGGAAGTGGAGAGAGTTTCAGAGGAATTGTTTATCTGTTCCATTAGCAGTCAAGGACAAGGCACAACAGGGTTACTGTGCATTGATTTAGAGCTGTCTGTAAAAACAGTTGCACAGGATCATGGCAATTGCCTCAATAATTCAGCGGGCTCCAAAATGATCTTATCAGCAGATCGAGTGACCATTTAAAACCAGCCTGGTTTCATTGTTTGACACAACATGACATAAACATGATTCCATCGTTCAGAATCTCTCTAAAAATACAAAGGAGTGGTGTTTTCACTTGTCAGAGATTTTGCAGCTCTTGTCATGATTTAGTTGAATGATTATTTACTTAAAGTATGTAAAGGTGTTAATAGCACACTGTTTTGAGTTTGAGGTTGTTTTTTTATTTTTATGTACCCAGGTTAAAGTCAAACAAAGGCATGCATTAACAATAAAAAAATGATATGCAGGTATATGGAAAAAAGACAGAAAGGGCCTATTGATTGATTACCTTTTAGAGAATGTCTGAATTAGTTTGAAAATAAAACATGACATTATATCTTTATTTTCTTGATTAAGAATTGTGTTGATTAAATGTCAGAAATGTTGTTACAATTTCCCAGAGTGAAAGTTAACATCTTCTGATGTCTTGTTTTGTCTGATTAACAGTGCAAAACCCAAGAATAATCAGTTGTATGACAAAGAAAATCATTAAATCATCACATTTAATGTGCCGAAACTAGCTACTTTTTGGCATTTTTGCTTAAAAAATGATCAGAACGATTATTTGTCGCAGCTCCAGTAAAAACTTTTTCTCTTTGGATTGTAATTTGTATATAAAGTTACCTACCTAGAATGGAGTGTGAAAGGCCTTGGAGTCACCCCTACTATGTTGCAGCATGAGAAGTAAAGATAAAAACTGACCCCACAAGATTGTTTTACACAATCTACCTTTGTTTCGTCTTGGCATTAAATCCTCTTTATCTGATAAAACATAATAAACAGAATTCATGTATGTTCATGGTTTTTGGCCTTATAAGTAAACTTTCTTTGGACAGCTGAAATGTGGGCTCTGGTTCCTCAGTAGTAGTCAGTAGTTATTTCTAGGATTTTTGTTTCCTTACTGTTTTTTTCAGAACTCAACACAATGCATTCATTTATCATTTCAGCCTTCACCAGAGGAAGCCGCCAAGAGTACAGCTCGACAGACCCCAGTTTCACTATGAGGAGGAAGATGGAGCACTTGAGAGAGGAAATGGAACAGATAGGACTCTTACGGCAGGTCAGATGGTTCACTTCTTGTTTATGCTTGAGTGCTTTAAACAGAGCATTGAGTCATTCACGGGTCAAAGCTTGTCAGGTCTTACCCAGTGATACAGAAGTGTCCCAGCTGTATTTGGTTTATGGGTCAATGACGTATAAGGATTTAGAACAACTCAATTGTAGAATAATAAAAACAAGCATATCTAATGCAGTAGTTGTACCTGAAGATCCATATTATACATTTGAAATTAAGTGATTTTAGTGGGTTTTTGAAGATTAATTGGCACTGGCCTTTAAAAAGAGTCATGTGGTGCGACCACGATTCATCTTGAAATAAATTAATTTACTTAACACGCTTCACATCTTTTTTTTTACAAGTTTTCAGTAATATAAAGTGTTTGGAAACAAAGTATTTGCATTTTTTTTAAATCTTTGTAAATGATGGTCTTTTATTTATATAAGACATTTCAAGATGAATCATGGTTGCACCAAATGACTTTTTTTTCAGGCCAGTGCCAATTAATCTTGAAAAACCCCCACTAAAATCACTTTCAAATTGTAATATGAATTGTCAGGTACACAACATTCTGAATGTTTGAACCACTGCATTAGATATGCTTGTTTTTATTATTTAAAATTGAGTTGTTGAAAATCGTAGAAAGCTGCAATTTGAAATGACCAATTTCCTGTCCCATTTTTTGTAGTAGTGGTGCCACATTGTTGTATTAGACTAGTGATATTTTTGAGATATATGCATCCTAGAGGAATTTTTTAGTAAAAGTTGGGAACAGGACTTTTTTTTCCACAATTAAGGTGGGCTGAATTCAACTAGCCCTGTTCCCAAGCTGAATTTTGAGTTTAAGACCATCTAATTAGCATAAACAAAATGTCTGCCAAAATGGCGATTTTGGGCTCTTTCTAAGGGTGGGCATCATTATAACATGAACATGAATTCATAAAGTTCACATGTATGCAATCAGAAATGTCCTTGGGTCTATGAAAAAGTAAAAAATAAAAAAAATAAAAATCCATTATTATGCCTATAAACTAATTTCCTATGCGGGGGGGGGGGGGGGGGGGGGGTGCTAAAATTTAATTACTGAGTCAACCTCCTCAACAATATGATGCTGGCATAAACACATTGAGGTGCATTGCATTCCTGATTTCCTGCACTTGTAGCGTTGAGTCATGCATTGTTTTTTGCATGCACAGGCTACCATCTCCAGGCAACTATCTGGAATTGGACTCAGTGCCATCAATATAGGTTGCAGTCCTGATTCCACAAGGCTCCATCCCATCTGAGAGGGTTCATGGAGATGTTTCAGACAAATGTTTCTGAAGATTTGATTGTTTCGTCTGTGAGTTCACCAATGCCCAAATTCTTCAGTAAGTCATGGTGCTTTGCAAAGACCTTCCATGATGATCGTTTGGTGTGATTTGCAATGTAAGAGGTGGTGTCACACCCAGTCAATGCATGAAAAGCTAGCAAGGATGCTGCTGAGCCTCTTGGTAGTTTGTTGAAAACTGCAACAATAGGTATATTATACCGCCGTTTCTTAGATGTGCCTGACATCATCCAGAGGTGCTTACATTGCATACTTTGAAAGTGGGATACCAAAATTAGGAGAACATCAGTATCCCTAGATGACCCAACAACAGTTGTGAACCATTCATATGATCTCCTATAGCTGTAAGGAAGTTCATTGATACGTATAGGCCACCCAGGCGAGGTATTAACTTATCTTGGTATTCTGGAACAGACCACTTTAGCTCCATAAGTCTGCAGTACAGTGCTTGATCAACTGTGAGGACAGTATGTTCTTGTCCAAAATGTGAAGAAATTGCCATAAATCTCTTTACAGCAGTGTTCAAAGTATCCAACTCATGAGCGGGAGCAAGGATTATAGGCAAATATCCTACTGCTGTCTGTTCTGGTTCCTCTGATGGCAATGACTGATTGAATATTGACCAAGAAGGTTTTATTTCTGAATTTTGAAGGCATAAGAAGAAGGCTAGGTCTGTAGCCTTCACTTGTTGTGCACACTCATTGTCCTCCTCAGTTTTGTTGAACCAGGCTTCATTTACAAGTGCTGTGAATACTGGCCTGCGTGTTCCAGGATTTATATTGACATGATGTAGCTCCTGCAGGGCATTTGGCACAATCAAGGAGTGTGTTTTAAAAAAGGCTTGAGATTTTTAAGAGAAGCATCAGTTGGTTTGGCTCGTTGCCATGCTGCCATTTGAATTGCATGGAAAGTATTTTTTCCATCTAGTGTTTCATCAAGGATATCAATATTATCACAGGTGTAGTGGATGAATTCATTTGCCACAATGTTTGGCGGAATGATGGTACCAGTTTCATGGTCCAATGATTTCAGAGTGCTTTCAGCTAAGGAAGTGTCTACGCGCAACACCTGTTCATAACTCAGGCAATGCCCTGCCTTGTTGAACAATTGCACTAAGTCTTTCGACCTTGTAGCTTGATGAAGAGTACTTGCAAGTCCAACATGTTTTGGTGTCCATTTTTTGCCACCACTGGCACAGTAGACAAGATCTTGTGCAATACTCAGCAGTCTGATCTGGACTTGTTCTTCATCATTTCCATTACATGTGAACAATATAACTTTATCTATATGGTATCATGATCACCGCCTGAAGAAAGTGCCAAAAATCGCCATTTTAACAGCCATTTTGTTTATGCTAATTAGATGGTCTAAAACTCAAAATTCAGCTTGGGAACAGGGCTGGTTGAATTCAGTACACATTAATTATGAAAAGTCCTGTTCCCAACTTTTACTAAGAAATGCCTCTAGAGCCATGTACAAGGACTTTTTCTTGAAATACCACTAGTCTATATTAGTACTTTTAAGAGGTAAGACTAGTATTTCTTTTAGTAGTAATAGGAGTAGTATTTAGCAGAACTGCCACAGTTTCTTTGTAGTAGTTGATGCACTGCACTATGCTCTCATTATGAGCAGGTCTTAATGCCTTGTTAGACTGCCAAGTCTCCTTATAAATAGCTGCCACTTCAGACAGTGTGCAGACACAAGTGGCACAATGGTTATATCATATTATACAAGTTACTTCAGAACTGTGAACATCAACAATTCACTTTCCAGTGTGTCCTCTGGGAATATTTTGGCTCCATAGGTTTAATTGCCTGGATTCAATAAGTGCACATGCCTGTATTTTTTGCAGTTGCAATGTATTCAAGTGAATATGTGTTTACTCTTGTCTGGAGTTCCTCATAACAGACGAGTCACCACATTAAAGGTTCAATGTGTAAAATTTGGCCAGAATTTTAGTTTAAAATATTTAAAAGTTAACTGAAATTATCAAGACAATGTGAAGAAATAACAGTTTTGATATTATATCAAAGACCTATATGTATTGTGTTGCAGAGATATATACTGATGTTAGCATGCTAACCAGATAGCCCCAGCCTCATCCGACCTTTAATGTCTTGTTATACCACTTTGTACCACAGGGACAATAGTGAGCCACTGTGAGTGTTCAATCTGCTCTTAGTCCAACATGAGACATGAGACATCGGTTGAATCTGATGAACTGCACTGGGTTGCACCCACCTATGTGTAAAATAACTAATTCGGCGTTGTAGCACATTGTAGTAAACTGCATTGATAGTGAAATATCATGTCAGTAATTTAGGTCTCTACTGGATAACTGTGTTGTGAAATGGCGTTCAGTTAATGAAAAAATGATGCTATGTGGTGGAAAAAGAGCTGTTTTAACATTAGTGAGTTCTGTGAAATTTTATGATTTATACTTTCCGTAGGGGCATGTGTGTAAGTATTTAATGATTACTTAGAGTTATGTTGGCGCAACCGCTTTTTGATCTGTGCATCTTCTTAACTGATTTATGCATCTGTGATCTTCTCCAATTTACCTCAGGCTCTATTGTCTCTGTTACATTTTGATATCTTGATAATGCCACAGCCCACATTTAATGTAAACAGTAAGATATACGCTATATTCAGTCTGCCATAATGGTGATGGGGTGATGAAGGGGAAGAGGGGTTATATGATATATTACCTCCTGTTTGTTTGGATGAGGTGGCCAGTTGAACCTTTAATGTCCCTCAGCTGTAATATGTTGTTTTATGGCCCCAGGCTTTGCAATTATTAACATTCATACCTTAATATTATTATAATAATGATATGATATTATTATTGACTGATTGTGAACAATGTCTGCTCAAGCCACACCTCTGTGATCACATAGTTGGTTAAAGTTTATACTGGTAAGGTATATAAAAGGTAGCATTTAATGTGATATTGTATCTCACTGAAATAATGTTAATTATTTGTGTGTGGAATAGGACCATGACATATCTTTTTTTCAGGAACAGTGAATAATATTGTGTTGTATTTGCAGTTACAGGTACAAAGATAAAGAAGACAAGATTGCGCACCTTTGGCTGTGTTATAATTAGCAATATGAATGCACCCAATGGACCCAATAATAGAAAGTTTGAACAAACAATGTGTAGCCAAATGAGTAACAGTCTTAGCATTGGTGGTGACATCTTGTCCTAAAGGCCAAAGAAAACATTGCATGGATGATGGAAGAATTTCCAAACTGAGCATCTTGTAATTAACAGCATATTGTCCTGTCAGCCTGACCTTTACCCTGGTGCTGAAGCCTCAGTGATCACTGTTATTGTAAGAGTCAATTTTCCTGTAAGCTCAAATTGCCACACCTTAAAAACAACAGTGAAGGTAAGTTAACATCTTTAAGAGAAGTACCTGAGTACCCTTGACATTAAGCCAGAGGTAACCAAAGAAGACAGGAGAAGAAGAGCTGCTATAATATAAGATGTGAGCCAGATAGTCTACAAAAACAATGATAGAGGTCATGGCAGGTAGAGACAGAAAGATTATTTAGGGCAATTTGATAAGTAGGCAGAGAAAGCTGAAATACAAGGATGACCTCACAGGCATCTGCGAGATCACGGAGTTAATGGCAGGTGCTCCACCCTGTTGTCTCTTGTCACAGTCTCAAATGGTTGCATCATCACCCCTGAAATACACAATAGTGTCTAGACAGTGAAAACCAAATAATATCACAAAAACAGCAACAACAAAACCCTGGACATGTACATGTACAAGAAATGTACTTGTACTATAGACAAATAACTTTAGGTTAAGAAATTAACCCTGGTTCTCTGAAACATGAGTGAGGTATCTCACTATGGGACATGCTCCCTGCGCTTGTCCCCAGAAGCTATTTTTCATTACGCCAGTCCTGACTGGCAGACAGACGTGACGTCCGCTCCTTGGAGGAGGAACTTCCTCTTCCATATAAAAGCCGGGCGTAACGTAGTCCATTCAGTCTGAGCAAGCACACCTCTTCCTCGCTACAAGCAAGGAGGGTGGTCTGGTGAGATACCACACTCATGTTTCAGAGAACCGGGGTTAATTTCTTAACCTAAAGTTCTCTTTCAACATTCGTTTCGGTATCTCACTATGGGATATAGAGACTCCCGTATTGCCAGACAAGCTCACCTCGAAGACCAGTTATTAATACACTGCCAATTAGACAGGCATATTTGCTGCTGAACCCACGCGCAAAACAGTGTGAGACAGTGTAGGCGCAGTAACATCCAATTTGTAAAACCTGGAGAAAGTGTGAGGCGTGGCCCAGCTGGCAGCCGCACATATCTCCTCAATAGAAATACCCTGAAACAGCGCCCATGACGCAGCCATGCCGCGAGTTGAATGAGCACGTAGCCCCGCGGGGGGTTGCAAACCCCTGCTATCATTGGCCAGGGCAATAGCCTCTACAATCCAGTGTGACAAACGCTGTTTCGTAAGAGGCTTCCCCAGGTGCGGCGTAGCCCAAGACACAAACAGCTGCTCTGATTTCCTGAAGCCAGCCGTTTTGTCAACATAGGTGCGTAATGCGCGCACCGGGCAGAGTGCATTCAAGCGCTCGTGCTCCTGTGAGGAGAAAGGAAGGGGTAGAACGCCGACAGCTCAATAGGGCGGTATGACAAAGCCGGGTTAAGAACCTTAGGCACAAACGCGGGGTTAGGCTTCAGCAAAACCTTAGAATCCCCCATTAAAAACTGCATACAGGCCGGATTCACCGGCAACGCATGAATATCACTCACGCGTTTGGCCGAAGCCAACGCGAGTAACAACGCTGTTTTAAAGGAGAGCACTTTAAGCTCCACCTGATGTAAAGGCTCAAAGGGCGGGCACGACAGTGCATCAAGCACCATAGACAGATCCCACGGGGCAGCCAAGCTCCTTGACACCGGTCGAAGGCGCAGAGCCCCCTTCATAAACTGACAAACGAGGGGATGCTGACCCGCCGTTTTGTCTCCGAAGCCTATGTGACATGCCGATATAGCGGCTAAGTACACTTTGACAGTGGAGAAAGCCAAACCTTTGTCCAGCAGCTCCTGCAGAAACGTTAAAATAGCAGGGACGGGGCTCTGGAAAGCCACTACACCTGTTTTAATGCACCAATTCTCAAACGCGCGCCATTTGCCATCATATGCGCTGCGCGTGGAGGAGGCTCTGGCACTCTGAATGGTGGCAATGACACCTTGTGGGAGCCCAGCAGTAGCCAGATTTAACCTTTCACGGGCCAGGCCCATAGAGCCATGCGCTCCGGATGAGGATGGAAAATCTCTCCGCGTGCCGGCGTCAGGAGATTCCTGCGGAGGGGCAGAGGCCACGGCTGGCCGTACAACAGCTGAAATATCTCCGCTAGCCAGTGTTTCCCCAGCCAGCTGGGGGCTATCAAGATGAGAGTCAGACCCCTCTCCCGCACTCTGGCGAGGGTGGGAGTGATCAGCTCCAACTGGGGAAACGCGTACAGGAGGACACGAGGCCACTCGTGCACCAAGGCATCCAAACCCATCGGGGCGCTCTGACCGGTGAGGGAGTAAAACAGAGGGCAGTGAGCGTTCTCTTCTGACGCAAAGAAATCTATCTTCGCCTGGCCGTATCTCTCCCATATCTGAGCCACCACCTCGCTGTGGAGTTTCCAATCCTTGTAGCGAGGGTTGCCCCTGGACAGTAAGTCTGCCCCCAGGTTCAATATGCCCGGTACGTGAGTGGCTCTCAGCGATAGTAGGTGGGAGCCGCTCCACATTATCAGTCTGTGTGCCAACATGTGCAGCTGACGTGAGCGCAGCCCCCCCTGTCTGTTGATATATGCCACCACCGTGGTATTGTCCGTTCTGACCAGAACATGCTGTCCTCTCAAAAAGGGCAGAAAAGACACAGCCTGAAGTTCCAAGCAGTTTATGTGAAAGAACTGCATCTGTGAGCTCCACGTGCCATTTACTATTCTGCCCTCGTAGGTGGCTCCCCAGCCCGCTCGAGAGGCATCCGTAGTAATAACTTTCCGGACTAGGATCGTTCCCATGGTAACTCCTGTCGTCAGGAAATCCGTGCGTCTCCAAGGGCGCAAAGCCAGGATGCACGCCGTGGGGACTGAGACCTGGCGATATCCGTGGCGCGGGTTCAGATTGAGTGACGCCACCCACCGCTGAAAAGGTCTCATGTGTAAACGGCCAAACGGAATGACCGTCAGGGCCGATGCCATTAGCCCCAGCAGTCTCAGACACACTCTGAACTTTAGCCTCGTCCCTCTGCGGAAAAGTGCTAGACAAGCCTGAAAGGCTCCCACCCTCTCCGCTGACAGACGTGCTCTGAATGCGGCCGAGTCCAGAGACAGACCGATGAAAGTGATGTTCTGAGTGGGGATCAAAACACTCTTTTCCCAGTTCACCGTGAAACCCAGGGCGGCCAGATGTGACGTGAGCAGTCTGGCATGAGCCTGCATTTGCTGGGGGGATTGTGCGGCTAGAAGCCAATCGTCTATGTATGTAGCCAAGCGCATTCCTCCCTCTCTTAGAGGGGAAATGGCAGCCTCGGTGCATTTTACAAACACCCGTGGACTTAATGAAAGGCCGAACGGGAGCACCAAATACTCGTATGTTATGCCCTGGAAGGCAAATCGGAGATATTTCCTGTGCGGGGGATAAATAGGGATGTGAAAGTATGCGTCCTTCAGGTCTATGAATATGAACCAGTCGCCTGGGCGCACAAATCTTATCAGGGCTGTGTGCGTCAACATCCTGAACTTGTACTGTCTCATGTATTTGTTCAGAGCACGCAGATCCAATAAGGGTCGCAGACCCCCGCTTTTCTTCGGGACCAGAAAAAACCGCGAATAGAAACCGCTGTTTCTCTCTTCTGGCGGCACTATCCGGATAGCTCCTTTGTTTAGCAGAGAGTTGATTTCCTCCTGCAAAATATGGGCTTTTTTTCCCTGCGCCCGTGATTGTACAACCATGTTGAATCTGGGCGGAGTGGACGCAAACTGGAGCCTGTAACCTCGGTCTTTAACACCCAGTTTGACGCCACGCATGAACGCCACTGCTGAGCCCGCTGCGCCAGCGGACCTAACGGTGGTCTCGCTGCCGCGCTGGGCAGTGCAGCGGGTCGTGCAGCCGCAGCGGTCAGCCTGTGCTGTCCAGCAGACAGACTGGCCCGTTGCACCACGAGTGGGGTTATTACTCCCCCCTGTGGCGTTATGTGGGGCTGCACAGCCATGTTCTGTTTCACTTTTATTTTTGTTTTCATTAATAAATGTGGCGGCGCCCTCGGCTTTGAACCTGGATGCGCACCAGAAAACATTTTTATTGAAGTTCAGGGGAAAGGGGCACTGGTGTGTGTTTGCGCACTGGTGTGTGCTTATGTGACACAGCTGGGGCTCTGCGGAGCCCGCTGCAGTTCCGACCTTCCTCCTCTTCGTGTGGCTGTGAACTGTGAGAGCCGGCACGGCCTCTGCACGCCTCTTGAAGGGCCCGGAACATACCTCTTTGAACTTGGCAGGAACAGAACATCTTTCAGAGGGGGTGAAGCAGGCGTCTGACTGGACCTGCCAGCCCCCTCCATAGACAGCGCACTAGGTGGCGCGTCTCTTCTTCTTACCCCCGTGAGCGGCAGGGGGGGCAGCTCGGTCCCCCTGCGTCACATTGGCTGCAAAGGGTTTCTTAGCCCATGCACCCTTAAGTTCAGGTGGCTTGCTCTGGGCGCTCGCCTGGGCCTTGGGCTGGCGTTTTGGGATGCGGTAACCTGGCCGGGTCACAGCATGGGCAAACGTCTGCCGGGGTGCTGCAGGGGATGGGGGTGGCACCTTCCTGGGGAGGCATAGTTGAAGTGCTTCACCCTCCTTCTTCTTCTCCTCGCATCCTCTCTGCATGGTGGCAACCGCTGGACCAAATAGGCCCTTCGGGTCTACGGGGACGTCGAGGAGCTGAGCCTTCTCCTTCTGAGAGAGGCTGGAGAGGTTTAGCCACCTAGCCCTCTCTTGAGTGACCATCAGGGCCATGGCTCTTCCAGAGGCTTGGACGGCGCACCTGTGTAGACGCAGGCAGAGTTCCGTTACCACGCACACTTCGTTCCACAGGGCTGGGCTGGGTGAGGCCGTCATGTCATCCTGCAGTTCCGCCTGGTAGGCCATTAGCAGCGACGACGCGTTCAGGGCCCTCACTGACATGGCCACAGCTTTGTAGCCTTTGTCAGTCAGTGAGGACTGAAAACACTCAGCTTTTGATGGTAGCGTGGGGCCCGCCGCTGTCATGGTGGACTTCTGCGAGGGATGGAGGTGGGACGCCAGCAGAGGTTCGACCGGAGGGAGGTGTGAGAACCCCTTCTCTTCCATGTCGGCCCAGTCCAGCGCCGAGCCTCCCTGGGCGAGATTCTTGGCGGAGAGAGGATTGTTCCAAGACTGCGTCGCCTCCTCCAGGCACTCAGGGAAGACCGGCAGCAGCTGTCTAGCAGATGCTTTGACCGTGGGCAGCCTTCTCCCTTCTTAGCGAGACGTGGAGGCCTCAGTGGGGGCTTCTGGCCACGCGATGCCAAGCTTTGCAGCCGCTCTCTTACAGACATCGTGCAGGTCAGTGCCGGCGTGCGGGTTTGGAGACCCGCTGCCCACATCACCCCCGGGCACCGGCTTTGCAGCCGGAGAGGGGGTAAAGGGGTCCTCCAGGTCCTCGTAGTCATAGTCAGACCCGAGGCTAATGGACTCGTCCCCTGAGTCAGAACCGTCGACCACGATGTCCCCGTGCTCTGCCATCAGGCAAGCTCCGGGCTCATCTAAGTCGGTTAGTGGAGCAATGGCATCGAGCTGTTCGCCCCAGCCGGCACTCGTAGGGATGGCATTTCCCTCGGGGCTCTCCGCTAATTCCTGTGACGAGGGGTTGGTTACCCCCATCATAGGGTCCGCTGTCGACAAGCTAGCTTGGCCCGCCAGCCTGCGTCGGCGGGTCTTATCAGACAGGCGTGCACAGTGCTCGCAAGAAACTGGGAATGCTAGTGCAGCCTGGGCATGTTGCAGCCCGAGGCACGCAGCACAAACAGAGTGGGTGTCTGCTCCCGCGATCTTGTTGCCGCACATACACGTCCTCGGCGGTGGTCTGACCTTTTCCATGGTGAGGGAAGGTACAGGCTCCGTCATTCTGTTAGCTCCGTAGCAGCTACTGTTTGGAGACAGTCTAGCAGTTGTACTCCGATAGCTTTGCAGCTTCAGGATAACGTAGCGTTCGGCGACCGAGTGGTTAGCTCGCTCTTTGAACTGTATTGCTAGTTCAGCTACACCTGCTGTCTGAGAGGTTGCTTCTGGGAGCGAGAAGAGGTTTAAGACTGAATTGACTACGTTACGCCCGGCTTTTATATGGAAGAGGAAGTTCCTCCTCCAAGGAGCGGACGTCACGTCTGTCTGCCAGTCAGGACTGGCGTAATGAAAAATAGCTTCTGGGGACAAGCGCAGGGAGCATGTCCCATAGTGAGATACCGAAACGAATGTTGAAAGAGAACCATTCACACTCACATTCACACAAGAAGCCACGCAGGCACAGGGAGAACATGCCAACTCCACACAGAACCCTTCTGTTGTGAGGCAACAATGCTAACCACTGAACCATCCTGATGTCCTACTTTGGATTAATTAAAGCTGTTTCTCATTCAGTTACCATATCAACATGAGTTGATAGCACTGATTACATTTATTATTTTTGTGTGCCTGTTCACCCACCGTGTAAGAAAACCTTATGTAAAGATGAGTCAAACAATTATATCTCCTAACACATCTATCATAACACAGTCAAAGGTTGGCTGAGATATCCCTGACCTGTGTAAAAACTGTCTTTTGGCAGAAATCTGAGGGCTGTCAGGACTTGAAATGGAAGTGGCAGGGCTTAGTGTCTGTGAGTGCTTCTCTGAGCCTAACGTTGCACAAAAATCCAAAGGAACCACTCTTGTAATTTGGAATTGGCTCATAAACCACAAATAATCTTGGTCTCTGAAAATGTGCCCTCTCCACAGTCTTCTATTCACCAAATCCAACAGTGCCAAAGCAGCCATTGTGCATAGTTACACATTGCTTGTCTTTTTACATACCCAACCATTTGATTATATCTTAAAAGCTACCCAATTGTGTAACACTTTCAGGTGTGGTAGTTACCCTGTCTGTAAGTGAAAATTGAAGGGTAATTACTTTATTGACAGTTCTGTACAATGAACATGTGATAACGATATATGAAACTATGCATTCCAATTAAACTGTACATATAACATATTTGAGGGGTTCCTTTGCAAAAACAGATATCCCTGTTTGTCGTTATTATTCTAAAACGTGTTTTTTGTGCATTCCAGCGAATATCAAACAGGTGTTTTTATTTATTTTAAGAATGGCTTTTGTCAATTCTTGCAGATTAACTCTTCATATATGATACACTTTCTCACACATTCTCCAGTGAAGTTTGTTTTTTATAAATAAGTTTTCTTAGGAAGTGGCATATGCCAACTTTCTGCCTATGCAATATGCCCCTAACTTTACTGATGACGACACTCAACAACCCTCATCTACTCTACAAGATCACACAGGTTTGCTTTTTATCACAGATGTTCACAGTTGCACACATATTAAATCTCACAATATCTATTCTGATTGTTGACTTCAAGTACCCGACAGAACGAACCTTTGGGCATTATAAGATATCGAGACACATTCAGCTCAATCTATTGCCAGTGCCATAAGTAGCCAATTTCTTTCATGGTTTTTAAAGTTGTGAAATTATTTTGTTTCCCCAAATGACTCATGTAGTGCAGGTCTGGACACTCTTCCCAGAAGAAACAGTGTGTGAAGCTAAATCTTAAATGTATAGTTCCCCAAAGGAGACAGATCTCACTGTGAATAATTAAATAAAAGCAAATAAGTGTTGCATAACACAGGAAAGTGATGTTATTATGTTTTTGTGCATGTGTTTGCAGAACATCGAGTCTAGACTGAAGGTGTTACTCCCAGATGATGTGGGAGCTGCTCTCATGGACGGGGTTGTCCTTTGCCATTTAGCCAATCACATTTGTCCTCGGTCAGTCGCCAGTATCCATGTACCATCGCCTGCAGTGGTAAGTGCACTGAAATTCCAAAACAGCATCTTTTTAGTTCATATCACAAATGGCACAGAGTTATAGATTCTTGAAATATACTACTTTAACTTTACAGCTTCGTGACATGTTTTTGTTTGTATAATATGATTGATTGATTGATTGATTGATTGATTGATTAATGTTCTGGCTTGCAGCCAAAGCTTAGCATGGCTAAATGCCGGAGGAATGTGGAGAACTTCTTGGATGCCTGTAAGAAGCTGGGTGTCACACAGGTAATACAATTACACTACACAGGCTTCCTCTGTTTGTTTTTTAATTTTAAGATTAATGATATCAGAGCTCTGAGAGATATTTATGAACCCAAAACAAAACTGACTGACTGCATTAAATCACTCCAAATTATAAAATGTCACTAACTGGAATAGAATCCAGATCTACTCAACTGTGTCTCCCAATAATGGAAAATGGAAATAAAATGAAAATGTAATTCAAATTCTATCTACACAACAGTTATTTATACGTCATGATGCAGGAAACACCGATAGAAAGGTGACGATAAAAAAAAAAAAGGCTCAACCAAAATTTAATTTTAGTCCACCCAAATTACAAAAGACAATAAAATGTTCTTATTTTGCTTGAGTGGTTTAGACATACACAGATACCTTTACAGACTGATATTTTCTGCCTTCACCCTATACAGTGAATACTGATGGCATTTCATTTATGTGCTGGTGCAGACATCAGACATGCAGACCAAACTATCTCCATGGCAATTATGATAAGTCAGAAATGACTGAGTGAGAAAGAAATAATGTGTTTTTTGTCTGATTAGAGTGAACTGACCCTTTCAAGAGTAATAATATATAAAATCAGTGTTATAGAGGATGCAACTGTGTACATGGGATGTAAACCACAAAGATTCGTGAGAAATTCTCAGATTTTCCCCAGAAAAACTGTAAATGATTGAACGAATGAATGAATTATTATTACATTCAATTAGAGACCTATGTGATGGCAATAGATCATAGAAATCTCATAGGCAAAATCTCATGTAAGCCACAACTGTCTGGGTTTCTTGGTGTAACTGACAGAAAACATCTCTGCTAACTCAGGACAAGCTGTGTCTGCCCCATCACATCCTGGAAGAGCGTGGTCTGGTGAAGGTGGGTGTGACTGTTCAGGCTCTGCTGGATCTGCCGACATCAAAGCCCACACCACTGTCGGCTATTTGACACAAGCCTGAAGTCATCCAGCCTGCACCGCCCTTCCCCAGCCCCTAACATATCTCCCCCAACGCCAGGGACCAGAGAACCCCTCGGGGGCGAGGACCCAGCGGCCCGTGGGTCTTTAGGAGTTCTCTTCCTGACTGAAACAGGAGACAGGCTGGTGAAATACCTCCATCTCCTTATATGATGTCAGCAGTTAACCACTTCTCGTCCATCACATTTTCACTTGTATCCTGTTCCTAGTTACTGGGGTCATCCTTTATGTGTGTGGACCACGTATGTGACTGTGTGTTTCCTGAGCTTCACAGTTTGGACTTGCTGAAAAGAGACGGACAAGACAATGGGTTTATAGGAAGACCTGTTCATCCTTCTATCAATGCTCAATGGTAATGAGCCTGCAAGTGCCAGCACTGATAAAACATTTCCATGTTGGTTTTGAAGAGATTGGCGGTAAGGAGTGTCACTCTTTCACTGAGCAGAACTAAGCCGCACGGCAATCTCTCAGCATCAAACCACTGACTGACCTCAAGGGTTATCTGTCCTTTTTGTGCAATTTTTTTTCCCCATGAAATTTTGGAAAAGCATGAAAATAGATTTGAATTTGATGTTGTCTTTCGGGGAAGTCATGTCACTGTCAGCAACTTCAATATTTCTCTTGAACTCTGGTAAGGTTGCAACATCTGTAAACTACTGTACAAATCATGCATATTTCAGCACAGAAGTTCTTACTCAATATGAACATGTGTGCACCAGGGGAGGTGACATTATAGCACTGTGATAATGTGCTTGGCTGTGGCCAAAGGCCTGACGGTTCTGTTTTGTGTTTTTTTTTCCACTGTACATGCGAGCCCTTACTTCACTTTGAATTTTCTACTGCTTTTATACTTTCCTCTTGGTCATTACCAATTATCGCATGCTGGTTTTTTTCTAGTTGGTGTTAAAGACAAATCAGATTTTATTGCTTTGCGTAACCTCGGAGGAGACATGCTCATACCATGCATGTTGTCAGTGCTGCTCGGAAGCAATCACTCCTTTAAACCAGCCATACACAACACAGTCCTAACTTACTGCCAGGCCACCCAGTTACATGTGGTTTCTGATACAATTCATTATTTCAGAGAAATTAAATTATTTATGTACTGTATTTATTAGTTCACTCTATATTTATGTGTTATTACTTTTTTTCTTAACCCCGACCACCTCTATAGGTACAGTACAGTTGACATTTGCAACATGCAATTCTTTGCACCTCATCAACTTAATGACTATGTAGCCAGAAAATTAAAAAATGACTGAGAGCAGCTGGTTGTGTAGCTAGACTGTTCCTTCATTCATTGTTTTAAATTGTTTTAATGAATTATTGACTGCTGTCACTTCTTTTTCATAGAGGTGTAACATTGGTGTAACATGAGAATCACTGTGTGTAAGTTTAAAAGCCAAAATTTTCACATCATGAAATGCACCTGCATAATAGAGACTTGATTCTGCAGTAACCATAATGCAGCAGCTGCGCACAGTGTTTTATTCTTTTAAGCTGATGCAATTCTTATTTTTCTTTTATTATTTCTGTAGGGCAAAATCAATATTTTTGTCATGTTGTTGGCACGTTAGTCTTGACTATACTGAATAAAATAGAATACTCTCAGGTAGATTTACCACACCTTTCATTTTAAAATTAGCTCATGTGAAGAAAAAAAAGGAATTGAAGTGAAGCACATTGCAGCTGAATTAGAATTTGGTCAAGTCAATTTAAGAACTTCACTAGGAATTCATTACATGTTAGAAAGGTGATGATGCTGGCCAAAAGTCTTATCTAAAAGACTCTCAAATGGTACAAATTACTTTTCACGATCAAGATACAATTGTTCTCTGGCTTCATGACCGGTATTGACTTCTATCAGTGATACAAAGTCCCAGTGGAAACACAATAGCAACAAGGAGGCAAGGCGGTCAAAGCAGATGTGGATGTCTAGGGAAGACTGTGGGCTTTTCATTTTTTTGCTTGGTAGGTTTAGTAGCTGAAAGATCTTGGAGGACATCTGTACTTAATACCTCTTCAACACAGTGAAAGTCCACAAATATCATGTTTAATATCAACAGAACTGTAACATCTGAAAACATGCTGATTGTGCCTTAAAGGAGGGTTACCTTTTCTGTAGTCTTCAGCACTTTTAAGTTAGTGTGTTGTGTTATGTACTTTTGATTTTTTTTAATTTATTTAGAAATCCATAAGTTAAATTTGTATCATTTCACTTCCCCGTACTTCTCTTTTCTTCAAGTTAACATAATGCTATAGATGTGGTTTGACAAAGGCAGCTACTCCACTGATTAGCTCCAGCTCAGATTGGCTTTCGTATTGGAGTTAGAGCTTAGTGAGAGATATTTGTACTGTTGTTTTGAACGTCACAGTCAAAACAAATCAAATACCTTACCACCTGTCCTGAATCTCCCGCTTTTGTGTTCCTGGGAACTGCTCTTTCTCTTTCTCAATGTGCTGTATTGACTGATTTTGTATCATCATATTCCGTGGAATAGATATCACAAATGATTGAGGGCTTCCAGTTAAATGCTTGTGTGAGTGTTCAGATCACAGAGTCTCATGTCACACCTGTTTCTTATCTTAGAACTCTGAACTGTCTCCCTCCACAAACACCTATTTCCATTACAGTTTTTTCTGCCGCTGCACACAGGTCATCCTTTTAAGGAATGGACATTGCAACAAGAGCTTACATCTGCATCATCTGCATCTTAGAGCAGCATTTATCTTGATGTAAAATGATTGTTTATTATGCAACACTAGCAGATGCAACAAGCTGAAAAATAATGTGACTGCAGTACACAATTATACTTACCATGTTTGCATTGGAGAAGCTGGTGCGCTATATCTCAGCTACAAAAGTCACACAGGCAAGACAGTATCAGTGATGTAACCAATGGGTAACCTACCTCAGGTTTGCTATGTCAAATACCGGGATGTTAAAAAAGTTAAAAATAGATGCAGATGCTCAAAATGTCTGGCCACAATGTAGTGTATGTTTACCGTTGCTGACTCATAATTTGATACTGCACACATTCAATCGTGTTTTGGCATCAAATGATTTGAAAGGTGAAAAGAGACAAGTACAATTTGGAGGTTAACCATTTGATTCATTTGAATTTTGGCAGTGTTCGAATAGGCTTTATTGAGGCACGAAAGAGGCAGGAAGTCAAAACACCAATAAAACTTTTTTTTGTGGCTTAATCATCACATGTGGTTACCACTGTGGTTTTTAAAGGGAATAGATTACATTTTAAAGTGTTTGTGAATTGTAGGGTGAGAAAACGCTGCCACAAACAGCTTGAAATGTTCACTTGTTGTGAAAGAGGGCAAACCATCTCAAGCTTTGCAATCTGTTAAAGCAAAAATGTAGCTAGCATTCAAACCATCACACACCCTAAAATCTTGTTGTCCTGTAATGGTGTTTATGTAGGACACTTTTGAAGCTTTCTTTTTTATTTATGTTCAGTATAACACACCCGGTATACATACATGTTTTCATTTTCGGTGAATTTCATGCAGCTTATTTAATTTTTGATCTTGTTTTTAATCATTTTATACTTGCCATTCATTACTTCACTGATTCACCCACATGCTATTACATGCATGCTGGAGCTAATTATGTGTTGCCAGTGCTGGTACCTGAAAGCTATACTTAATTAAAAGTACAGTAAGTATCTGATATTCTGAGAATTTAATCTGGCTCCTCTTGGATTGAAGACTAGTCATGTTATGCTAAATAGCCTGTGACTGCCCGTTGAGTCAGGCAGAGACGTGTTCACCTTCACAGACAGCTTGCATACTGCTGGGAAAGGTTTCAGTAAGTCCATGTGATTTGTTGAACAGGCCAAGTATCTGTCCAGTTGTCTGGAGCTGTCTTGAACTTGAGACAACTGCAGGGCAGAGAAGAAGTCATCTTCATCAGATGAGCAGGACCTAGTGGCATCACCTAGCTGCAGGGTGCTGCTGCTTGATGTAGTCCAATCCTGAAATATGAAGGACATATGAGGTTGAAAATATAAATAGGACTTATACAATTTTAACCAACATGTCAAGACCCCAACATAATGTTTTATACTAGTTTTATTTTAATCTGAGGTTTATAAATTGAGTTTCCTGCGCTATCCATGCATCCCTAATTAATTTGTGAATGTGCCAATATTGCAAAGTGTCAAAATGCACACTCATACCCTTATTTTTCACTCTGCCCATGTTGTCTTACCCATTCTGGTCGTGGCATCATCCTTTGTCCAAGTCAACCCAGGGTCTCCTGACATGTGGCAAAAACATCTTTATTTCCACTTGTAGAGCATCCCCCAACAGCTTGCAGTACTTCCGTGACACCTTGACTCAGTCAGGTGTAATGGTCAGCAGGTTGATTTTTAGAAGTAGCTACCACATCTAGATATATTTGCTTCTGCTTGCAGGATGTTGGTTGCTGGGCGACTGAGCTCATGGCAGTGGCATACTCTGTGTGGAATGCAAGTGCAGCTGGATTAAACCAGGAATGAAAACAAAAACAACACTATATAACCATTTCATTAGATTCTACAAATTGCTGGATGAGTAATTAAATAAAATGGACTGAATGGATGATAGGTGGAACATGAGATACAATATGAAATTAAGTGAGTGATTATGTGTTAGTGTTGTGTTATGTACATGCAATTCTTTTTCAATCTAGAAATCCACGCGTTAAATTTGTATCATTTCACTTCCCCGTACTTCTTTTTTCTTCTGCGTGTAAACACAAAGCTGTAGATGTGGTTGAAAACAAAAATAACACCATTTTATAACACTATAGTATATAACCATTTCATTAGATTCCACAAATTGCTGGATGGGTCATTAACATTAAAGTGACCAATGATAGTTGGAAGATGGGATACAATGAATAACAGTTGTTGGTGCTCAATAAAGGGTGGGGAAACAAGTCTAGAGACATTCAAGACATTATGTTATGTTAACGAATGATAAAACAACAAAACATACATAACTGTTACTAACATTGGAACCAGATGACTTTGATGGCTCCCTCTCCCTTTCCACTGCCAGGAACAAGTAGTTCCACCTGGTAGCTTTCAGGCCCAGTAACTGGAAGGAGCATGCATCTTTTTCTTCATTTCTTCATTAACGGTACAGTTTCTTGTGATAAGGACAGCACTGGTGCTATGGGAGGTGGAACTCAAAACCATCATCTTCTTTTAGAAGGGCCGACATGTCAAAAACTCAACCTCGTCCCCCACACTTGACCCTCTTCATCCTCTCCTGGTTGAGATGAATCACCATCACTTTTGGCTGCATTATTGTCGTCATCTTCTCCAAAAACTTTGAAAGGTTTTATGAGGTTAGAGCCGTTGTCTGTTGTTCTTCTCAGAATGTTCCCCTGAACACAATGGATGTGATTCAGGGCACTTGCCAAGACTTCAAATGTGTGTCAGGGTCAATCCTTCTGACAGAATAGCAATTGTTGGTGGTGGCAATATGGTCAACTCCCTTCATGGGAACCTTTCTCCTTCTTCAATCCCTTGTAGGCCTCATCAGTTATGGGCTGCAGAGTCAACTAGACAGCAGTTCCTTCACAAAATCTCTAAATGGTTCTTGTTCAGTAGCACTGAATGACTCGATCTCCTGGACCACATACTTCATGATTCATTGAAAAATTGTTATGGTGTGGAAATAATGGGTTTCAGAGTTCAGTGGAACCGTTCTCGCATTGTGTTTGAAAGGGCCCTTAGGCTACCGAATTTCTTTCAATAACAAAGATACTTTGGGGAAATGAATCAGAGTAAAAGTAGACATTTCATTTGGGAAATGTAGTAGTAAATTTGAAACTCAAGTAAAGTACAAATACTCCCAAAAAATGGAGCGTCAACCTGGCAGATAATTTTCTAAAGCTAATTTTCGTAATAATAAATCAACTGCAATTATCCACTGTATAACATCATGTATATTTTCTGTCATCCAGCTTATTCACATCTGTAACTCATCCACGCTGGATGTTACTCGTGTTTGTCATCTCATCCCAAAAAAATACTGAAACAGTGAGTCATGCCTAAATACAACACTGCCGAGAAAATTCTTCTTCATGTATATAAGCTTTTTGTATTTTAAAACAAGTCAAATGCATGCAAGAACACAGAATGACCGAAGCTGAACCTCTGTACATATCATCTGTATAAATTCCAGGGATTTCTTAAAAAAACAAAAACATGGTCAATATAAAATAAAGTGAAATTCTTTGCAGCTCAGTTTCTCTTCTCTTTATTTCTCTTCACTTCTTTATTTTTATTTGTTGATGTGCCACCTCATGTCTGCTGCTGCTGCTGCAGTATTTTTTTGTGGGAATGCAGCGGTTCACCAAGTGAATGACTGGTAATAGTGACTAATATAGGATTGCTTTTCTTAGAAGTGTGTTTATAAAGTCAGTGTGCAAGATAAAACAGATTGTAGGAATGTTTTCTTGTCAGTTGTGATGAAGAGGTTGGATTAGGGCACTTTTTCTTTTAATTCATAGTCTTCAGTAAAAAAACAAGCACACACATGCTTAAAATCCTTGGTTACTGCTGCTATTTTTCTCTGTCAAGGGCGTAGGCTTGGTTTTAACTTTGGTTGGGACAGTTTTTGTCGGACGGCCAAAATAATTGTGTATGTGCACTTTCTCTCTCTCTCTCTCTCTCTCTCTCTCTCTCTCTCTCTCTCTCTCTCTCTCTCTCTCTCTCGCTCTTTTTCTCTTTCATATGACCCTAATTCTGCAAAATGTTTACTTTTTTTATGTCTTTGTACTTTGTTTCTGTCATTTAGATTTTTTGCTTCCTGAATCATTCCCTGGCCACCAGGCTGTCCTCCCAAACTCTTATGAGAGCCTCATCAGCTTCAGAAACCTGTCTGCAAATCTGCTTATGTTGGTATTTGGTTTTAGTTGTTGCCCGTTACCTGAACCGTGACACGTTTGATTATCTCTATGATTGACCACACACACACACACACACACACACACACACACACACACACACACACACACACACACACACACACACACACAGACACACACATACACACACACACACACACACGGTATATCCTTTACCAACATTAAATGATGAGGACATAGAAAAATACACTGTCTTTTTCAGCAGCATCAGCAACTAGCCTGTTATTGTAGCACACTCAATCAAAATAAATCACTGTCTTAAAAGCAACAATCAGCAGTTAGTCAATCAGAATTCAAACCACTGAAACAAAACACAGATATTTGCTCCCTGATATAACATATTTATGCTTAATTAACTTGTGGTCTGGAGATAGTGTGCTGGCTGTACTTTCTTTTGTTGCACTTACTTAGTTATTATTTGATTAGTGTGACTAGAAGTCCTAAGATGAATGTTTATTTTCTTTTTAAAAAAATACTTAATTTGACCATAAATTAAGAATTGTTGTATTCTTTGGTGTTTTGTATGCTTTACACTTCAGTTCAGCAAGTAGAGTGCAAAACACTTTGATATATTGATATTTTAATATAATGATATACAGTTTAAATCTGTGAGAAAACATAAAATAGACTTGTGCTGCACTGCTGTTTTTTACCAAAGACAAAAAGATGAACAGAGCATGACTCATCAGTTCATCAGTTCATAAGTTTGCCAAGATGTTACCTCATATGAAAAAAAAAACAAAAAAAACTGTTGTGAAGGTGCATTCAGGCATTTCTTTTCAACCAACGTGAAAAGTTGGGTAACACCATCACACTGTCATATTTGATGTATATTTGCATCAAAGTGTTGGTCAGTAACTGATAAATACATCACATTCATACATTTGTCCCACACATTCATAAATCCACAGATTTGGCCCCTAAATTGGGATCACACAGTATCCACTATATGGCAGTGACCCACATTCTAAACTCTGGCCCATAAAATATCCTTAGCTAATCTGTTGATTATTTTCTTAAATAATCAAGAAGGTCTATGGTCTATGAAATGTTAGAAAACTGTGAACAACATTTAACATTGTTTCACAAAGCCCTAAGTGTTACTTCAGATGTCTTGTTTTTTCTTGACCAACCAATCCCTGTTCAAAATAAATTCAGTTTTCCATAAGAGAGGAAGAAAGAAACCAGAAAATATAAATCAAATGAAATGTTCACATCTAAGAATCTGGAACAAAAGAGTCTTTGTTTTTCTTTTTGTTGATGTGGTTTGTGGTTTTTGGTTTTGTTTTTCTTTCTTTTTTGATCACCCGAATTGTGGGCTATAAATATTCTGTCTGATTTAATCAGGTAATCATTGCAGGTCCAGTCAAGTTCAAGACACTCTCCACAATCCTGGCTAGGAAGCTGAGGGATCATGTCCTTGTTGCTGCAGCCATGAAATTGTGTTTTGTTTTGGGGCAGGTGATACATTACCTGTGTTGATTATGGTGTATAAAATGATACACGTGTTTGTATATTATTGTTCCCTGGGCAACGGTGGAAATTGCTAATAATACACAGGCATAGTGCAAGTAAACTGGCCCCACTGTTTGGAGGTTTTAAACCCACTGCATCACTAACCAGTGCAACCAGACGTGCTCTGTTTCAACATTGAAAACGTGATAACCAAGGACAGTTACCAGTATAATTACATCATTGAATGATTTTATAAAAAAATATTGACATCATTTCTTATAGGCGTGTGACATGAAATCTTTTTTTTTTTTTTTTTTTTAAATGTTATCTTTATTGTACAAGAGACCAGCGTTTAAGAATTTAAGTGGAATTTAGAGATAGGACAAGAACCAACATCACAACTACAAATGAAATTGATGAAAAGATACAGTCGCTTCCCTCTTTATCTCTTCGTAAAAAGAAAAAAACCCTCTATATACACGGAATGATTACTCACCGATTGGCTTAGACTTCTTGTTATTCAAAATTACCGAGAAGCAGACACTCCCGAAAAAGTGTATCACTCATCTCTATCACGGGCACTTGTAGTTTATGAAATCCCACCCACACTGTCAGTCTAGTGAACTCTGGTAAGCCTGCCACAGCAGAAACACGCTCCCTCTCGTCTAACGTAAGTCTGACAGTTTCATGTGTTCTTTCATTTCATTTCATTTTTTAACACCAGGGAAAAGTCAAACTTAATGTTTTTTTGCTGTTTTTTTGCAATGTTTTTTCAAAGTTATTATTATATTAGATTTGATGTAAGTTACAGGGTGCTCTCCGTGCGGTTCTGAATGTAGGCGAAACATTGTTAGTTTTGTTGTCATTGTAACAGCGTCTGCATTTGCCTTTTCAGTCTCGGTTATAGTCGCGCTTATGGCGAGTTATTCCTGGTTATCTCACCATGCTGCTCTGATGCTGCTCTTAATTAACTGGAGGGAGGGGATGCATTGCATTGGACTTTCAGGTTGGTCTACCTTTGTTCACTTAATGTTCACCTTATCAATTGCATGCCATTCTCGGCTTGTGTATCCTTGGCTCACTTTCATTAATCTTAAACGGAAACGAGGCTAAATGTTTCCATGTGGTCTGTGGAGACAATGTGTTTGCCACTCAATGTGTGAATTCTTCCCTACAGGCAGGAAATAAACAGATACATTATGTCAGCATAGACAAGAAACGAGATGTGTTAGTTGGCAAATAAACGTGATTTTCCTCAAACAAAGACACATGATGAGAAGTTTTACCCTTAGGGCCTACAGTAATCCAATATGCATTTTAAATTGTCGCAGATTCAAATGGTCTATTAAATGTAGTTGATTATCTGATGAGGGTGAATGTCTAAACTAAGACTGAACATTAAAATTCATGTTAAAAGTTATTTTGGATTCTGATCCAATCCCTGTTAATTCATATTTTGCAGTTGATCCTCCTGGGGACCTTGCAGTATTAGATCCTGGTCATCTTGGATATTTGGAGATTACATGGAGCCCCCCAGCCAGCTTGATCAACAGGGCAGAGTGCCCAAAACTGTATCAGCTGGAGTACTTCAACACATATGAAAACAGCTGGACTGTAAGTGCTTATAATCATTATGTAATTAACATAATCAGTTATTCTAATGGAGGTAATTAATGGTGGTATTGTCATGCCATCACCACAGATCATATGTGTGCTATATGAGATCCAGGATGGATGGATTTTGATGTCTTTGTGGAATCTGCTTCAAACGACCCTAAATCATTTACATCTAAATTATATCACAGAAATCTGCAGCTTTGGATGATTTATTGCATTCCTGTTAATATGTGGTTATAATGTGGAATCGTTAAAGGAGATTTGTTCTTTAGAAACTTTAGCTTTAGTCCTTGATCTGTCTGGAATTATTAATACCTGTTAGGGTTTCGCTCTTAGGACCAAATAAGCAGAACACAGCCATGGATAAGCCAACTCGGTGCAAACAGAGTTTATTGACAGTTTGGGTTTGAGTGTAGATTCCGATTTATGCTGGAGTGGATGTCGGAGAATGGGACCAGGAACCTTGAACAGGATTAGATGGCTGGCTGGGTGTAGCAGGAGGGCGAATGGGCAGGTAAGGTGAATCTGAAGCAGAGGCAAACAGGAGTTAAACAGAGGTCTTCCAAAACAACAGTAATACTAAGGCAAGTATATTTAGGTTCAACCAAACTGTGTACCACATGGGTAAACAGACGATCTGGCGATGAATGGGATGAAGAACCGGCCTTAAATACTGCAGCAGCTTGTTGAGATGATGAGGTGATTGAGGCCAGGTGCGGAGAAAAACAGGCAAGGGAGGAACCAGGGAGGCCACACCCAGGCACACACACAGAGAGACAAAACACAAAGGGGAGAGGAGAGACAATGCAGATTCCCTAACAATACCTGCAGGTGCAGCACTCCAGTGCCCCTAATTAGAGTGACAAACTGCCACAGATTCATTTCTGTAGGCTAATTCCCAAGAGCTATTTATCTTTTGACCTCTTAATAGAGGTATTAATATGTCATGAAAGTATATTTTGTCTGGAAAAGAACAAGTTTATAAGGCTTCAATTTTACACACCTTGGACGCTTGTTGATACTTGAAGAATATTTCATGAAAGACGTTCAACTCTAAAAAAAGCCTTTTTTATCAGGGTTGAACTATTGAACTATTTTAATAGTTCAATAGGGGTGTGTGTGGGGGGGTGGGGGGGGCTGTACTCACACTAGGCAATCGTTAAAGTAAGTCATTTGGCGACTTCTAAGTCATTAAACTAAGTCTTACTTTTACTGGAGTAAAGAGTTGAATCAGTACGTCTTTTTTACACAAATATCTAGTACTGCATACTACACAGGCATGACTCAGAAGAACAAGCTTGCACTTTTTAATCATAGTGCGTTGTGTTAATTGATCGGCTGTGTTGTGTTTTACTGGCGCACAGCACGCGAAAACACACCTGTCCATGTTTTATGAGAGTAAACTGTCTGCCTATGTTTTTGCGAAACGCATGTGTCGGAGGCAACAGTAATTGAGTACACTTGGGTTAATGTGAGTGCGGGCCAGCGGGGGACAGGGGAGGGGGGACATCCATTCTTCAGCACGGTACAGAACAACTGGCCCTAGTGGGAGTGCGCCCTAACAGATGTGTTTCCAAGGTATGCGGGTAAGATCAACAGTGTCAGTGCGTCACTTTTTTATTATCATCGGTTATAATATCTGTGTCTATCCTGATGATGACGATGATGAGGGTGATGATGTACGTGTGGACAACTATGATTGTACATGAAATCTTCTTCCTTCACAGTCTTAAGCAATCAAAGGAGTTTTAACTGGAGGTGTTTGAAATAAAGTATAAAAATATAGCAGCAGACTTACTGAAAATGAATCAAATTTTTCTCAGTCGTCTCAGCCCAGTCCAGTCTCAATTTAATGTATAGAACATTTTTTTGTTGGCAAGATAGACCCAGTTTCACATATTTGAATGCTTCAGGATATGATCTTATCAGGTTAACAACTGAGGCATTACTGTCTGATGATAAGGATAAGCACAGTGTCAGAGTCAGTTTCTCAGAGCGAATTATGTCATGGAAATGTTAGTTTAGAATACTATGGAGTGTCATGAGTCACTATGTTGATAGTTTAGTTTGTAAATTCACTGACATGTAAACTGTGATGTGAATAATGGGGTTGTGTTTCTGGATTGACAGGTCATCAGGACAGTTAGGAGGACATACACGGCCCAGTTTGATCTGATGAAAGATGTTAGAGTGAGAGTATACACCTTACTGAGTGGACCCTGCACCAATGGCACTTTGGTCAAGAGCACAAGCTACATTGAACTGGTGCAGAAATCTCCCAGTACAGGTCTGTCCTGAATTTTTTATACATCATGTGTAGCTAAAAAATCAAAATGAAATATTAATAAGATCCAGGATGTTTAGGAAAATGTATGAATTGATGCTGATTTGTTTTATTCACCCTTCTGCTTCTAGGCCTTGTGGGTACCGCAGTCAAAGATTTTGTCTGCGTGTTCCATAACATGGAGTACGTGACGTGCAACTGGGGGGGAGGCCCAAAAATGCCAGCCAACTCACAGCAAACTCTATATTTCTGGTACGTTACATGTCCAACAAAAACAACTTGCAGCCCAGCCAACAGAGGTCAGTCGGTCCACCACTTTGGTCCAGGGGAAATAATGATCAAACAACAAACAGTTAAGGGTATCTCCACTACCACTGGATGGATTCCTGTGAAATTTTACACTGACATTTATGGTTCCCTGAGGATGAGCTGCAGTGTCTTTGGTTATTCCTAGTGAAATGATGGATTGCAATGGAATGTTCACGCTCCCTACTGGATGAATTTTAATCAGTTGGGCAGCTGACTGACTTTTCACGAGCAGCACCAAATTTCACTCACTGCAACTGGTTTATTACCAAATAACTACAAAACTAACTACATTCCGGTGCGCAGGTGGTTGAGTGGTTAAAGCGCATGCCACATTTATTACACAATTAATAGGCACCTGAAAGCCTAGAGGAAATTCTGATGAAAGTTTCACACAGAAATGTGTCAGCAGTTTTTCTTATTACAATTATTTCAATCTCTCTTATAATCATTGCTACCAAACTATAACCAACACAAGTATGTAAATACATAGTGCTGCAAATATAGCTCAGTGATGTTTGGAAGTCAGCGTTGTGTTTACGACTTCATTATCATCAGGAACACAGTGGTCTTGTTATCTGTGGCAGAGAGTGTTGTTTAATCTGTCCTATCTGTTCTAATCTGAAATTGTGAGCACCAAAAAATGACTGTAAATATACAGGCAATCTGACCAACTCAGAGCAAAATTATGTTGATGAATAGACAGAACCCTTATAAAGAGTTTGTTGTCTGATGTCTCTTCCCCATGCAGGCACAAGGAGCTGGGACAAACACAGGAATGCCCAAAATATACCATTTCAAACGGAGTCAGAAGTGGCTGCAACTTCACAGGGACATTTTTCCCAGATTTTACTGATATCAACTTCTGTGTAAATGGCTCCTCTCCTGAAGGGCCCCTGAAACCAACATACATCTCCCTGCAAATCCAAAACCAGGGTATATACATATTTGCCTTCTGGTGTTGTACAACCTTAAAATGCACTTTCACTGCTGTGAGGCCCCCGTGTTTTGACTCTGTGTTTAGGGCCAATATCTGTCAAAATATGTTGTGTGTTTTCTTGTCAGAATCTGTAATCTGTTCCTCTCTGTTTTAATGGTTATATAGTGATGCCCGCAACCACACAGAAGCTGCATCTGCAAACAGGTCCCAATGCGCAGCTGGAGGTACACTGGGAGCGTCCTGCGGGTAGGGTTCCTGGAAACTGCTTAGAATGGGAGGTGAAACACAATCAAGAGCGACCTGATGGAAAAACATCAACGGTATGGTTTACCTCATTTTTTTCTGTCAACAAACCACCAGCCAGCTAGATCCATTTTCTCATGGGTTATGTAGCTTTCTTGTTGAAATGGGCTTTAACAGATGCAAAGCATTGCAGAGCCAGCTGCAGAAAGCTGGATTAGGCTGCTGTGAGAGTTATATAGTCGCTGAGGTTACTTCAAAGAATATTGAAAATGTCTAACTGCAGGAGCATCTTTTAACACATCTCATTATTTTTTCATTTTACTTTCTTATTTCTGAGAAAATTTTAATTTCATTACCTAATCTGGTTAGCAGCCATTTGCTTTATTCCATTTGAGATGATTTATTAATACTCCACTTCTCAAAGTGCCGAGTGTAATTATTACATAAATTAGAATATCAAAAAGATATGAGGTATATTCTGAATACCATAACATCTAATATTTCTTCTCAGGTTTATAATGCAAAACAGTGAATTTTTACAGTGCAGTGTTGAGCCTTAAATATATTTAGATCAACTATATAAACAAGCTAATTTATGGACTTAACTTATTTCTCTATTGATTTTTTTATTGACAGCAGCAGATAACCAAAAAGACGATCCTGACTCTGCCCTCTGTCCATGACAAGCAGAGAAACTGCTTCAGGGTTCGTTCCAGGTTGCATAAGTATTGTGTACAGAGAAGCTTTTGGAGCAACTGGAGTCATGAGATATGCCATCCAGGTAATGTTCCAGTATATTGTCAAATAACATTACAATAAAAAAACACCAGAATTGTCTAGTCATAATAATATCCATCACAAAAACAACCTGAAAAAAAAATCATAATATTGAATCAGTTAACCAGAGTCAATAAAAGGTTACCAATATAGACATCCAGTCTATTCCCACGAGATTGTTCCCCATTCACTAGATGATATTTGTAGCAAGGTGTCGCAAATATAGACATTTTAAAAACTGTTACATAAAGTCGTCATTGAATTGTGGGTTTAAATTCGTCAGCAGTCGTATTATTTGCAAACTAAGCAATATAGGCGTTTCTATTTAAAGCTACAACGACAAGACCTCTCAAGTCAGACTAACTTTGTGGATTCCTAGCTGGAAGAGTCTGATGTCATCATCAAAGTGTGAGTTTCATTTTTTTATTGCATCCTTATAACATCCTGAAATTGTATCTTTCTATTCTTCTGGTAACTTTAATTTGGTCTTTTCTCCATATCACTCCATAATTTGTGCTAATTCGTTAATCTGTTTTTCACAGATGTAAGGACACATATGGTCCCTAATGAGAAGCATGCACACTGTGACATTTCATCACCCAAGAATGTACAAGTCTTTTATATGATTTACAAATGTGTACAAATACATCATGAACTAAAGATACCATTACTGAAGGTATTTAATGTAGCACAATGACTTAAATGTCTAGATGAGAAAAAGTGGGCATTTTTTTGTTGAAGAAACATTTGTGACATAACTTTAATTTTGAATGTACAGTTGGTAGGAATATTGTCTTGACAACTGTAATTAAGTTTTTTCTGAGAATGTAGCAGTACCAGTTGATTTCTGGATGATGATAAAGCTGCCAGTTGTGTTCTGCTGTGTGCTCTGTACTTTATGGTTACTTGTAGGCAACAGCATTCAAATGTGTTGTACAGAGAGTGGGAGGAAGCACCGTCAGCATGGGCCAAGCAGATGATTTTTGCTTCCCAGGAGGCAAATGTCCAGAAATATTGAAAAAATTCTTTAGGGATTTGTTTTGAGGTTTATTGTTTCATTATTTGCCAAATGTCTTGCCATTTGAATTATACTTGCCAGACTTCACTCACTGTTAAAAGTCCTGTTTCTAGTAATACTGAAGAAAGTATTCGTAGTTTCAAGTTGATTAATGTTCATTCTGCACTGAAGCATCACATTTTCACAGAATAAAAACTTTGATCAAACTCAATGCTGGTGTGAGTTTCCTTAATTATACATGACACAAGGATGACACAAGGATCCACTCTGTATATAAATAATATTTATTTTCCACTGCAATATCCATATTTATGCTGATGATGCCATCTTGAGTACCATTAGCACACTGCAACCAGGCCTTCTCCAGGTTAAATTCTATTGTTTGGGACTCCAGACTTATTGTATTAATTTAAATCTTGGTCTTTACTCCAAAAAGACAACATTTTGAATTTGCATTCCACCAGAGCACTGAGAATTTATACCCCTACTCTGATCTGTGCTCTTCCTGGAAATGTAATAGATAAAGTGTAGCTCTAGCAGATAAAATAGCAGAAAATATTGCAGAAAAATCACAAACAAAAGTCTCAATGAAAAAAAAATCTGATTGGATTCTTAAAGAATATAGCAATTTTTCTCCTTTAATAACAGAAAAAAGATTATACAATCCACTATACTATTTATACTGAAATATGCTACACAAAGAAGATACACTGATGCTGCTGCCACCACCACCCTTAAACCACTGCACACCACAGTGCCACTTAATTACTGGACAACAAGTACACTCACCACTTTGAGATCTATGAAAAGGTTGGAAAAGTCATTGTGTTTTCATTCATAAGGCCATGTTATCTAATTTGCAGAGTTTCCCATACCAGCTCTGAACTGAACTGATGAAGACTGGTTTCTGATACTGTACACCTCAGTCACTCCGCTGTGGGACTTTAAAGTTCTACTTGCTAATATTTTAAGTAATATAGGTGACTTAATATGACTTCCTGATATAATCAATCTTTTTTTTTTTAACATTCTTTTTATTTCTGTTCAGTTTGGACATTACAATTTGAACATATCTGAGACATTTTTTACATTAAATGTAGTAATCGACACACAATAACAAAACATCACAAAAAAAAAAAAAAAACAAGACACAAAAAACAGTGTAACGTATAATGAGACAGTCAGACAAATAGACAAATAGAGACAAAACAATAACAATGAACCCAATAAAAATAATAATAATAAAAAAATAAAAAATAAAATAAATAAATAAATAATAATAATAATAATAACAAAAATAAATAAATAAACAAAAAGAAAAAAGAAAAAAAGGGGGGTATCACATTAAGGGAGGGGGTGACCACTTATTAAAGGCTGTTATTATTATCACTAGTTTCAACCTTATGCTGTGGAGTATACTTATTCTCTACTTATTCTAAGGTGAGAGTGGTGTGTGTCTTGATACAGTCCAGAAAAGGTCCCCATGTTTTACTGTAGCTTTGTTTTGCTGATCCTTTCAAAGAATATCTTATTTTTTCAAGTTTGAGGAAGTAAAGAACATCCTTGATCCAATGTGTAAATGTTGGGGGTTTACAATCTTTCCATTTGATCAAAATCAGTCGCCTGGCCAGGAGCGCTAAGAAAGCAACACTATTTGATTGTGCCCTAGTTAGACCCAAATGATCAGGTACCACCCCAAATAACCCCACCAAAGGACATGGTGAGATTGGCCGTCCTAGGAAGTCTGAAATTATGTCAAGGATGGATGTCCAATACTGAGCTAGTTTTGTGCAAGACCAGAACATGTGGGTATGTGATGCTGGATTGCACTTACATTGATCACATAATGGGTCTACATCAGGAAACCTTCTAGAAAGTCTGACTTTGGTCCAGTGGACACGGTGCAAAACCTTGAATTGTAAGAACCCATGTCTGGCACAGATTGATGAACTATGAACTCTGCCCAGGGCAGTCTCCCATGATTCTTCAGAAATCGATTCCCCAAGTTCACCTTCCCACTGAGATTTTAAGTCAGAAATGTTGGAGGGTGAAAATGCCATCAGCATTCCATAAGAGGCCGATATAATACCTTTGAATGACAAAGGCCTATATAATATATGGTCGTAAGAGGTACTAGAAGGTTGTCTTGGAAATATTGGAGAGATATTCCTAATGAAGTTACGGATTTGAAGAAAGCGAAAGAAATGAGTTCTAGGGATATTAAAGGTATCACACAGATATTGGAAAGAGACAAAAGTGCCGTTGAAATATAAATCTTGAAATTGCTTAATGCCTGCATTGTGCCATATAAGGAAAGCTTTATCCATAACAGATGGTTTAAAATAATGATTGCCATAGATGGGGGACTTAAATGAAATGGACTGCCAACCAAAATGTCTCCTTATCTGAGTCCATATTTTCAGAGACGTTTTCACTAGCAAATTTGTTGTGTGAGCTGCGTACGATAATGAGAGAGGTGCATATACAAGAGTTGCCAATGAGGATTGTTTACATGACTTAGACTCAATAGACTGCCAAGAAAGTGCATCAGCACCAGGGTCTTCATATAGCCAATGCAACATGGGACGGATGTTACATGCCCAGTAGTAGGATTGGAAATCTGGAAGAGCCATGCCACCAGAACACTTCGGCTGTGTCAAAAGACTTTTTCTAGCTCTGGCAGGTTTATGATTCCAAATGAATGATGAGAAAATACTGTCCAGATTACGAAAAAAAGACTTTGGAATAAAAACAGGAATATTTTGAAACAAATATGTAAATTTTGGGAGTATAGACATTTTTATTGAATTAATTCGTCCTGCTACTGATAGAGGAAGTTGGGTCCAACGTTTTAAGAGCTGTTCAACTCTTGTCATGAGAGAAGGAAAGTTTTGAAAATTTGTCTGGCACATTGATTCCAAGGTAAGTAAATTTAGAAGTGACTTTGAAAGGGGGGGTGTTGAATGATAATGAACGCGCTGCATCATTTACTGGGAAAAGCTCGCCCTTGGACAGAATAATCAATCTTAACATAATACAAAAATAAAGGTTCATTAAAGATGCTTGGAGGCAATGCATTTAGTTGAAGTTGCCTGATATGCATGTGCATTTTAATGGGTATTTAACATTTTTCGTATAAGTTAAATATCACATCCAGTGTCCACTATGTATCGCTAGAGAACACCCACTGATATTACGCCACGTTGCTGCATATGATGTGCAGACCACACCATGTAAATTTCATGTAAATCGGATGATATTTATCATGTAAGGCTGACTTCCTATTGTCAGTAGGTGGTGCTGTTACTATGACTCAATATAGACATGTAGATGTACCCATGCCTGGACTTACCAAGCACTATACATCTGGGGCAAGTGTTTCATGTTTTGGGCAAAGTTGATTAGCATGATACATCAAGGGTGTTCCATGAACACTCAAAAGCTTTGCAATTTAGTATCAGAAAGGTCTTTAAATGTCACCTACTGAATTTGAAGTCACTCTGGTTAATTCTCTAAGAGGAGTTTTTTTTTAAAGTATAATGTCTGTCAATGGCTTCACTTGCACAGGAAATTCAAAATAGCTGACTTCCTTTTGGACTTGGGGTATGGCTCCAAGAAGCTTTTTGTTAAGTCTGGGCATGATACTTCTGTCTACCAAATGTTGCACATGTGGGGTCTTTGAAATTTTCTAGTGGGACACTACAGAACTTTTCACCAGTTCTGACGTGTGTGCCAATTTTCAGGACTTTTTGGCCATAACTAAACAAAGCATCACACAGAGTTGAAATATAATTTGTTTTAGGTGTTTGAGGTTATGCAGTGTAACATGCAAATATTGGGGTCACATTTCTGGCTCTGTACTATGACTTTGATGTTACACTTTTGACCTTTAACTTTAAAGAGATTTGAGGATACACACCTCAAAACCACCAAATGTGTCCAAACTGCTTATAATTTTTGATAAATGTCCAAATAATTATTCATCGCCAGCTTTGCGTTGACATTGTATACATGCTAATTTGTTATGTAAATTTGAATTGTTTTTATAAGGTCTACTGATCAATAGTTTTGTGATGAAATGATATATAGTTTAAATAAACTGTAAAGAGACCTGACTTGATGTATTAATGTATGTGTGTGTGTTTTTTTAGAGGAGAAACAAACTTCTGCTGAACCCAGATGGGACATGGTTCCACTGTATGTATATACTGCTGTTGCCATCATTGCCATACTGGTTCTGTCACTGTGTGTGTGGGCAGCACTCAAAGTGTGAGTATGTGCATGAGCAACCAGACAATATAGAGAATAGTGTGCACATGCACATACACTGAGATATATAACTTACAAATGTGCTTCCTTTGCAGGAGATCAAGGCAAGTGAAGAAGCTAGACTCTCACACCACCTTTTTTGCCAAAAGTTCAGCTCTTTCAGTGGCAGAGACCTAAAAAGACAACAGAACCTGCAATTTTCATGTCTCTCAAAAGGCCCCACTCACAGATGTTTTATTTTTGCACTTTGCCTCTCTCATTTTTCAGGGTCCCTGATTGAAAATCACATAATGAAGCTTTTAAAAATGCCACATCGTCAACTGATTGTAAACTACTGGCTACTGTGGGTTATTTACACACACAAAAAGTCACACTTGTTACAACTTGTATTATTTGATGTTTGTTTTTGCCAAAACACTTGCCAACTGATTCAGTCAGAAGGAATTACTTTACCAATTACTGGTTTTGTGGGAATTAGTTTTTAATATTCCATTATTTGCCAGATCTCTTGCCAGTTGATGTTATCAACACAGGGTCATTTAATGTTAATGAGAAATTACTCTTTCTATGGAAGTCCATTTTACATTTTTGGTTTAACTGTTTACTTTTGGCCTCAACCCATGAAAGTTTGCTCAGAGAACAAATATTTTATTGCCATGTCTATGTCCATCATACAGGGATAACATGTACAATGGTGCTATGTCATTACTGCATGCTTCAACGCAGTGAAGTCCTACAATGAGTTTAAAATTATATTCAGTGGGATTTTTTTATGTAACAAGTTAATACAGAATCAAAGAGTGTTTCAATGCCACAGCGTCTTGCCAGTTTTAGCTATCTTTTTTTTTTTTTAACTCAACATGACTACAAAACTGTTTATGTAACTGTTTTTTTGTACAAACTATGCCAAAATGCCTCAATAACATGATATATTACACCAAACCCCCCCCCTACCCTGTATGAATTATATATTATATGCATTATATATTGTATATTTCACTGTACTAAATTCAGATGCTGACATTACTTTTTGTGAGCCCTATGCATCATGCAAAAGTGTCTTTTTCTTTTTTATCAGTACTCTAATGTTAAATTGAATGTTTCATGACATCCAGATACCAGAATATGTATCTGTTCCTAGTAACTTATAACAAACTATGGATAAAAATCCACAAAAAGGAGCTGAAATGCAGAAATGAATGTATAACATGTGACTTTCATGTTCTGATGTCCAGTGGGACTATTTTGAGCTCTTACTGAAGTGTGCAAATGTTTGTAGGGTCTGAGATGCAACACAACCTTCATAATGAAAATAATTTTAACCTACGCTTCAGCTGTTGTTGCTTAAAGTTGTTTTTTTCTGTCTCTCAATAAGAGATTTAAACCATGACAAATTTGTATTACTGTAATGATGCCTTTTATGTAAAGAAATGCAAGAATGTATGTTACACAGTTCATTTTTTTAATGGGAGTTTTGGGTGTATGGTGTACCTCACCTCATTATTACGTGTATTCACATGTAAAAATGAAAAATAGAAAAATCAAAAACAAAACATGCTACAATAAAAACATTGTATTTAGGCATTATATGCAATTTTTCTTTTAACAAAATGTTTAACAAGCCACTGGGCACAATCAGTGTTGTTCTGTTCTTTCATGTAATGGCCTATTTTGAAATAAAGTGTTTGTATTAATGTATATTAAGTTGCTATCATGACTCAACAGTGCAAAGAGCGAGACTGCAGCTGAAACTGATATTCTCGTCTGCTGAACTTCCTGAAATCTGTCTCTCCTCTGCCCTCAACAAAAAGATGAATGTTAAACTATTCCTTTCTCTGCCATTGACTCATCAAATCCCTGTATCTAACGTACCCAGACTTTATACAAAACAAAAACACACCCACACACACACAAACTAACAGGTGTAGTGGGCTATGCCAGAGAAAAAAAAAAAGGACAATTGTGCACTCTGACAACTTGTGTGGCCCAGTGTGTACTGACTCACGCAACAAAAGAAACAAAAACATTCAAAAATATATTGCACAATGTTACCTTCAATAAATGACCATACCAGTCATGTGAGAAAGTAAAACCACGATATAAACCAGCTATTTTGGTTAAGAAATAAATAAGTACATTGTACACTGCTGCATATTGTGCATAAAGTTTGTATAGTTGTCTTATCAGATAGCTGTGAACATACACTGAACACAAATATAAATGCAACACTTTTGTTTTGGCTCCCATTTTTCATGAGCTGAACTCAAAGATCTGAAACATTGTCTACATACACAAAAGACCTATTTCTCTCAAATATTGTTCACAAATCTGTCTAAATCTGTGTTAGTGAGCACTTCTCCATGGCCGAGATAATCCATCCCACCTCACAGGTGTGGCATATCAAGATGCTGATTAGACAGCATATGAATATTGCACAGGTGTGCCTTAGGCTGGCCACAATAAAAGGCCACTCTGAAATGTGCAGTTTTGCTTTATTGAGGGGGTCTGGGGGGGTCAGAAAACCAGTCAGTATCTGGTGTGATCACCATTTGCCTAACCCTAACCACCATTTGCCTAACCCTAACCCATCTCCTTCGCATAGAGTTGATCAGGTTGTTGATTGTGGCCTGTGGAATGTTGGTCTACTCCTCTTCAATGGCTGTGTGAAGTTGCTGGATATTGTTAACTGGCCACAATCAACAACCTGATCAACTCTATGCGAAGGAGATGGGTTAGCAGAAGACCAAGGTATTATTAAATCAAAGTATTGCTCACATGTGCATAATTGTCTTTTTCAACTGTAACATCTCTCTTGCAGGTAGACAGAAATAGCTGTAATACGTCAAAATAGATCAGAAGTGAAGAACTATGATGTGTTCCCTTTGATTTATATTCCATTTACATTTACATTCTCTTCCATTTGTATTTATATATGAATATAGTAAGAAGTTTTTAAAGTTGGAGGCACTTCAGATGTTTAAATTCTTTTTCTATCATGTAATACCAGAAAGGCATCTGATTGGTCCCAAATTTCTTCCGCAGCAGAACAATGACCCAAGAGTCATAAAAATTATCTTCAGTGACAGGAAGAACACAGGTCCCTGCAACATATGGTGTGGGCCCCAGAAAGCCCTAATGTCAACATCGTCCAGATTACATAAAGAGAAAGAAGCAACTGAGATGTCTGAATTCACAGAAGAACTGTGGCCGCTTCTCCGTGATGCTTTGAACAACCTCCCTCAGTAACTTGAAAAACTGTACTACTGCTGAACTTAACTGAAGTTAATTATATACATACAAGTTAATTGATATATATAGCACAAGACCAACATGCACAGTAAAATAATTTTGTATGGTGCTTACCTCATTTACCTCATTTACTTGTAGATAACTTGCCTCTAAGTGTATAGTTAACAATAGGTATATAATATTAGCCCTTGTTTCCCTCTAGTGTCCAGATATTTTATAACACCCAGCACATTACATTATTAATCAATATTCATGTTTTATTATATTTCATGACCAACTAATGATTATGTAAAAACATTTAATAAAAACTATTAACATTTTGAATTAACCAATGATAAGGATATTAAGCAAATGTGTTGAAATAATGTGTTACACAAAAGATGCCAATGGTCTTCTACTTATGCAGTATGAAGGATTCACATTACTTTTGAGTAGGTATTTTGCCAGAGGGAGATTAGAGTTGGATTAAAACACAGCCAAAAAAACCTAAATAAGATCTCAGCACACAGAATACACTATTCAGATGACACACAGAGATCTCACCAAACTAAATGCAAGCAATTATACTTTTGTTCATGCTGGGAAATTCACCATCTGGATCCAGGCTGACCTCTGTGTTTTACTGTTTGATCCAACATTCATTGACACCCACAAGGCCATGTAGGCAGCTGACTGCTTCCCACAAGTCGCCTTGTCCATACTTGACTGTCCATGTGCATGCCTGTATCCATGGGTAGTTATGTCACTCTACTTTATTTGGCTACTAATTGATAAGAAAACAGACTTTTATAATTCATCAGTAGAGAATCACTGAGACAGGCACACATACTCTCTCACAAACACACACACACATGCACGCACACACACACAATCTGATATATCTTGTTTTTGTGTCATAGCTGATGGTAACTGCACATATAATGCTGGTGCATAACTCTCGCTATTGTGCGTCTTGTCCAAAAGGATTACCCTTGATGCATGACAAAACCGAAGATAAGAGATGGTATGCAGGAGGAAGGTTCACTATAGTAATTTTAATATTTTAGGTTCTGTATTTAGTTCTTTTCAATGCAGTGTTCAGTACAGTAGCAGTGTGTGGGTTTAATGGGACCCAGGGAACTGCAGGGAAGCAAAAATGTGATAGTGGAGGAGAAGTGAGTAACTTTTCTCAGGTTAATATGTAATTTTGGTGGGGCCAAGCTAGATAGGGAATTGGTAGGAGGGTAATGTATAGCCCAGGTGTTACTTTTCAGTCAATTTATCTGCCTTACTAGTCTGCTGACCATAGTGTGCAGAAGACGTCCACCACTGAGGATCAGAGGAGGAGCTGGACAACTTCAGGTTTGCCTTTATAATTTAATAACATCTCAAACTTGCACTTTCATAAATACTTACAATTGTATAACTAAAACAATGATTTCCCTCCTCAGGCATCAAGGTGTCGCAGCATATGTTTGTCTCTGTCCTCTGGGTTCAGTAACTGGAATCTGTCCCTGCAGAGTGAAAGTGTGCAGGGCCTGGCTGGTTACTGCCCCCAGGGGCCAGCCTGTTCTCCGAAAGGCCCCGTTTTCCTCACAGACACAGTTCACCGAATGAGATTCACATTCAGTTGACAATAAATGCATTGTCTAGGAAAGCCTTTTTCTTGCTTTGGTTTTGTTTCCTCTGCTGACATACAGTAAATTGCTGTAATCCTTGGCTGTCCTGGGAAAGACTTCGCTCATGTCCAAAGTATTTGGAGCTGAGACCTTGTAGCAGCAGCTGCAGTAGTGCAGAATTATCCTCAGCTGTACCATGAAAAAATGATTCCTTTAAAAAAAAAAAAAAGGTCAAATGACTAGATAATGTTGTTTTGTTGTTTCAGGTCAGTCTTATGGTAGTCTTGTGTTTTTGTTGTGCATTTTTAGAATCAGACCTATCTTAATAGGCTTAACCTATTTTGCTTTCTGTCTTTAAAAAACAACAAAAAAATGTGTTTATTTATTTTAAAGTCTGTGAAGAACGAGTCAAGATAAAAACTTGGCTGTTTATTGAAAGAGATTTGAGATCAACATTCGTACTTAAACATGCTGCTGCATGAATATAGACCTAAAACTGGAAGAAAGAATCAAATTAAGAGATTTGGTCACTAGGTGGTAGAAGAGAGTCAATGGTGAGGGTGTGGTCAAACATGGTGCTAGTGCATGTGAAGAATGGCGGCAGAAGAAAGTAAACAGAGTAAGATCTCAGGGGAAATGAGCAGCTGGCACATAGAGTTACCATTAAATGTGAAAAATGCCTTGGTTGGGATATTTTTTCTTCATGTACCTCTTAACTGTGCAGAAATGTGTAACCTAAGAAGAGTTGTAACTGTGTGGGTGGAGTGCGGAGAACGAATAACCGCTGGCATTTTGACCTTTCACCTCTACAGCACACCAGTTTTAGTGAGTGCATAATTTAAAAACCTTTCTTCTGCCAAACATGAAAACTTGCTTTCAGGAAATGTGTTTGCATATTTTGTGCGTACTGTAAGTTGTTTCCATGTTTCCAGAAAGTTTAAAAATATTCCTCCAGAGGGAAATATCAGTAGTTTCAGTTGTTATGTCCTGAATCAATGTTTCACTTATTCAGCCTGTCAAAAACGTTCACTTGGTGTTCTTCACTGATAGAAGTGTTTAACCGAAGACAACAGACTTTACCTGAAAGTAATGTGATCACAATTGTTGTCTTGCTTTAGACACTGTATGATGTGTGCCCTCTCTGCCAGTCTGTCATGTACGCACATCACCTTTAACTAGTAAACCACATTTCAAAGATTCCTGAGAGGTCACTGCTATTATAAGACAGCCCCTGATCTGGCACCTCAAACACTCGACACGCGATTACACTATTCACAGAAGCCAGGTGTCCGGTTCACATAATGTAGTAATTAGGGGTCTTTTCCCTTAAAGCTGTTAAAATCTGCTGTAAATATTGTCCGCACCCCCTGGGAACTTTTCACACGGCTGCAGCTACTGAAATTGTTTATTTGATGATGTTTCTTTTCCAGAGATTCTTTAACCAGCTGCTGCAGTTCAGACTCTGTGGAGTAGAGGAAGTGTGTGCAGAGACTTCACACCAGGCTGCTTAAGTGTGGCAGTGCCTTCTGTTTTACTAAAAAACATGCACAAATAAAAATAAATAAATAACATTTTAAAACCTACTGATCTGCAAACAAAAAGCAAAAAAAACCAACCCTTTGGTTTTTAATATTTTGTTCTATATATATTAAAAGCAGCTGTATATTTTGTATGCCTTCAAGCACATTCATCCTTTACACTATAAAAATGCCCCAGATAATAAATCATATGAAGAAGTAGCAATAAAATAGAAAAACATGTCTTGTGGTTGGTGTTAACAAATGTTTTCTATTTTAGCTGCAAGCTCGCACCTGGTAATACCACTTAATAAAAATAAACGGTGGTGGGTCTCTGAGGAATGTGTGCTCTGTGTAATAAAAGTGGTTCCCATTTTGCAGTTTGGTCCAAAAAGGGGGCACCATTTCTGTCAACAGTCAGAGTTTTTGAACCATTGGGGACATCATAGTAAATCTGCAACAATAATTCACACTCCTAATATTCCCAAAAACTACAGTTGTTTATTCTGGATTTTCCTTCATGTAGAAATACTTTGTACAAATTTACATTCTTCATTTGAGACAAACTGCTGTGAGTTTCCAAACAAATTATCAACACTCGATAGCTCCAGCGTATATCGAAGCTGACTAATTTACACTTCTAATACCAGAAGGCTTTGCGTTACTAGATATGTTTCAGCTAGAACACATGGAGGGAGAAGTTCAGGTTTTCAATATTAATAAAGTGGAAAATGATGCCATAAATACATTAAAAACAAGCTTTTGCTCGTGAAATGCTACAAAAATAATAATTAAAAAAAAGGAATTGTGGGAGTACTGTAAATCAATCCCTTTCAATATTCAGCCACTGCACACTCAGGTCTCTGCTGAGAATCCACTGTTCTGTTTCTCTAACAATAGAGATCCAGGTCAAACCACAGTGGAAACGTCCAGCATCAGCGGCTCGTGCCTGTCCAGAAAGCTCTCCGCGCTTCAGCTTTGCCACCTCACCCCGATACCGGCAGGGCTGAGGGACCCGCTGGCTGCCTGGAAGGAGGAGGGGGTGAGGGGGTCCTATTCATACAGCCCCGGCCTAAATTAGGCCTTCACAACCTGTCTAAAAATAACAGAGAGGGCAAGACAGCGAGAGGAAGAAAGAGATGCGGTCTGTGCTCACATGCGCATTGGCCCGTGTGCAGAGTGGAGAAATGTAGCACACCTCCTGTATGGGAATCTGTCAGTGTGTGTGTGTGTTTATGTGTGTATTTCCAGCGGCGGCAGTTGCAGTGGGACTCAGTACATTGCATCCTCGTATATGTCCGTCCGCAGGCAGAAGAGGATCCCTCCGCCCAGCATGAAGATGGTGGCTCCCCAGCCGAGCCCGTAGCCCCAGTTGAACTCATGATATGTCTGCAGAACTGTTCCATCAATGAATTTGATTGGGTAGAGGATCAGAGCGCAGGCCTGAAGAACCACTAGAACCAGAAGAGAATCAGAAATGAGATATTGTGCACTGAAAATCATTAAAAGGCAGAGCTCTCACTGTTTCAATTTTTATTTCTTGACTTAACACTAGAGCAGAAACTATCAGCTGTGTAATTAATTAGTCAATTGACAGGAAATTAGCAATATATTTTTTATTAACTGATTCATTTTTAAAGTCATTTTTCAACAAAAACAACAACAACAAAAAACAAACAATCCCAAGTTCCAGCTTCTTCTTTGTAAAGATGCTGCTTTTCTTTTTTTTATGTGACAGTACATTTAATATATTTGGGGTGTTGGGCTGGTGGTTTACTCCACACTTTGACATTTTATAGACCAAACACATGTCAGTTTATTGAGAAAATAATAGCCAGCTCAATCAATAATGAAAATAATCATTAGTGGAAGCTCTACATCATAAATATACCACTACTACTATCTATATTACCAATACTACAATTGCTCCACTATTGCTATAAGTACTCACAGCACCGTCACTGCTCATGCTTAATATGCAGTTGTTTTAAAGGATCACATGAATCAAGAGTAAAGACTATGGAACCTAGATAAGTATAATTACATTGGACCATTTTGACATGTTCCTGTTACCCACTCAAAGTTTACATTGTTATCCCTGTCACGGAGAATCTTTAGAGGGGCTCACTGATGACGAGATCATCTGAAGCAGCAGAAACCCTGACATGAAGAAGATAATCACTTTATATAACTAATCTCTAGTTACTTTCAGTGACTTTAAGCTCTCTTCGCAGACATTGAAACACTTCCTATTCCCTTTTTTATACTTCGCCGTCTTTTCATACCCCGTACCATTTCTGCCTTCACAGCAGTACGTTCACATTCAAAATGTATCTTTTCACACAAGCATTAACATCAAATGTTTTTGACTTGAATACTGCTTTCATTTTACTAAAGGTTTGTGACGAAAGCACCAAAATACTCCTAGTTCAGGCGAGGGATGATGAGACAAATGCGAATGAGGATTATTTTAAAAAGGAACGATGACATTTGTAAAAAGGAGAGTTAACATATAAAAGATTAAGTAGCATTATGAAGAAGCAAAAATAGCAGGATTATTCACAGAAGCAGGAACAGACTGGGGAGTAAAACTGATTTGTGGAAATATTAAGAATCTGAGCAGAAATGCAAAGAGGATTAAAGTGCAATAAAAGATCAGGTAAAAGTAGAACCCACAGTATTTTCAGTTATAGAGCAACTTGTACCGGCACAGTGTCAAAAAACATAATATGGTGGCAATAGTTGTTGTAGGATTAGTAGTAAAGGTGGTGGTAAATGTAGCAGTGATGGAGGTTGTAGAAACTGTATCAATAATACAAATACTGTAGTATTTAAGTAGTAAAATATGTGTAGTCTTGATGCATTTTGTTGAACACAATGTAAAAATAATAGTAATAATGTAAGTTTGAACAGCATTTTTAAAGTGAGGACCAAAACGTTCTTTTCCAAAACTGAAGTGCAATAACAAGAGGACAGATATATTTTAGTATAAACTCTGATATTTCCATTAAAAGAAGAAAAAGGCTTTTTAAGGAAACAGTCTCTATATGACACACCTCCCTGTGGTGTCTTGCTCAGTGACAAGGACTCTTTTGAAGTGGGCTGTCTTTAACATCGCTCATTGTTCCGAAGCATTTCCGCAATCCCAAAGTCCCAAAAGCCCATATGGTTCCTTATTGTTGTGAAATGTGGAACAATTTCTAACAATTGTCACCATTCTTTTGGCCTTGACATCACATCAGGAAAATGACTCAATAACTGTGAATCCCTTTCCTTTTAGTCACTCATGAACTCCCGGTGGTACAAGGGTTTGCGTCAGGGCGAGTGTGCCATCAAAGGTGGATTCTCAAACCACTGACTTTAGTTCATTTTGCATGCATGCTAGGTGACTCTCGGGGAAGGGGACTTTGTGTAACTTTGGCTCCACCTTTCCTTCCTACAGGACCGAGGAGTGGATGTGCAGGAGGAGCGATGGCAGCCCAAGAATGCGGCGGTGTTGATGGAGCCCAGACTGAGCTCGCAGCCTGCTGAGGTCATATTTCTGGACAGAAAATAAATACCACACAGCCACAGTCCTGCCAAGGGGCGTTTAACAGAGTCCAACCCCTCTGCTGCTGCTGCTGCTCAGTTGAGGACTGCGTGCCTGTATGGAGGCCTTATTCTCGCAAGGCTCTTAAAGCAATTACACACAGGAAAGGATAACACTGCATTCCCACGTTTTTCAGTCAATGGCTAGCAGTCAAAAGCACAGCCATTAAGTTGACTGCACACTGTGGTCTTTTATGGCTGATGTTTTCATAGACTGAACAAGACAAAAATACCTTAAAGTTCATTCCCCCCTTTAAAACTAGATCTATACATCTGTTCATCCAGCTCATCTCGCTGTCGTTCTATATATATTTCCCCATCAACCTATGTAGTTTGTGCTTAAATATTTGGTGTCAACAGAAAACTTGGATCTTAGGTAAATTTAAAAATAAACTTATGTGGCTTTTCACCATGTCTTTCCACACAATATGAGTTTGAAATGATGGAAACGTATGAGTTTAACATAAATATGGGACGGACAAACTAGTCTAAAGGCATGTATGATGTAAAACTGCAGGAGGATCTGTGATGCATAACAGGACTTTCTTATATAATTCCTATTTTGGAAACTGGCAAAACTAACTGGGCATGGGTTAAGTAGTGGTAAGTGGTTAGTGTTTCATCATTGTTAAAAGTAAAGTAAGCACAGGCTATGAGTCCGTTATTATACTATCTGTATAGCAAATGGAACAATGTGCTCTGATTGCTGCTAAAACTAAACCTTTCATTTTAATTATATGTTTTATAGATAGATCCTCCCCCGCCAGTGTCAAAATTTGGTTTCACCCAAAGGACCTTCTCACAAAGCAAGGAGATGTGCAGTCCAACTATAAGGCAGCGCTGGCTGAGGAATCTGTGGCAGGGTTTTTTTCCCCCCCCCGGTGACTTCACTTTGTTGGTAAGTCTGAAAATTCTGCGGCTGCTTTTTCTTGGCCCGTGAGCGAGCAGCCCTAGAGACTCCACACCACAGAAAAAGTGAGCTCAACCAACAAGCCTCATTCAGCTGCTTCTTTCCCTCTGCACCCTTCTATTTAATGTGAGCACTGGAACAAAACAAAAAAAACCTTGTCTACATGGAAATGGTTGTGGTTGTGGTGAATACATATGTATTTCCTTTGTGTTACCAAATGTGCGTGAGCGTGGTGTTTTGGAACATTGGATAAATATTCATATGGGGTGGAAAAAGTGCAGCCGCTTTCAGAACTGTTGCTTGAGAAGAGGTGACGTACCTGCAGTGAAGAGGAACACAGCCACGGTACGGTAGTGCCGTCTCTGTGTCCCTTTGCATAGGGAAATGAGGGCCACCAAGAAGGCCACCAGGGTTGCCACGGCACCGGCTCCGAGCAACACCAGGGTGGCAATCTGCCAGTCTGCAGGATGGGACACACGCAGGTTAGAGAGGAGCATCCCAACAAAAGCTCAATTAACAGGACAGCCTGGCTGAATTGAAGCGCTGTGTTGACAAACACAAAACAAGAGCTAATCCCACAGAGAGAAGTGAGTGAAGCAGAATGAACTCTGACCTACACAACAGACTGGCTCCATCCGGAACACAACAAGATCCTGATTAGTAAATATGCAGAATGTACCTGATTACAAACCGTTGTATATACATGGATGTTTACTCATCTTAAAACTGACAATTGAAATTGTATGTACAGTATTTTAAAAAGACAAAGTACACTAAAAATAACTCATGTAATGAATCGTAGTACAGTACTAGAGTTTCTCCTTCATAGTTTATTGTATTTCTATTATGGCTCCAGCTAATAATTATGTCCCTTATTGATTGATCTGTTGACTGTTTTCTCTTCTTTTTTCCACAACCCAAAAATATTCAGTTGATTCTCATAGAAGACTAAAGAAACCAGAAAATGTTGATATTTGACAAGGTGGAAACAAAGGAAAAGAAAGCTCTAATTCCTATAGATTTTTCCTTATAAATGAAGTTAGTAATCATCAAGATTTCTATTGTTCTATTTTGGTATAATTGTTACTTTGGTGTTTTTTTTAGAGAAAATATCACGTGTGTTCAGTTATGTCTCCTTCGAGGTTTCGGTCGATAAAGTTGGGGGTTTCCTTGGCTGCCAGCATTTTCCGCGGTGACTTTTTATACTGCAAATTTGTCCAGTTTACTCCAAACAAACTACTGGAAAAGTAAAAATTGCTACTTCCTATGCGTCAGAGGATTCATCCCTGGAAAGACCTACACAACACGTTTTTAAAGCATTTCAATCTTCCATTCTTTCCCTGCATTGTTCATTCCCTCTTTGATGTCCCTTGTGTCAGTGTCAGAAGAAAGCCTGACCTTAAAGGCTTGACTGAAAAGGAGAATTTGCATTAGATGAAGCTAACAAGCTCAGCGAACAATTGTCAATGGGTGTGTCTCTCTCCGCTGAGCTCCTGATTCACTGGTCTTCAGGATGGTAAAAAGGAAACATTTCCCCAATGACACATCTGACCTCCATTTGATTCAGCCTCAAGCACAAGAAGACATATTCTCCACAGTATATTTCTTCTACCATCTTTAATCCATTATGTGGTTATAATTTTGGTTGTGACTAATTAAAATCATCTCTACAAAAGATTTATAAAACAGCGCATCTTCTTCTCGAGAGTATTACTCACTGAGATTGTAAATTAAATTGTGTCCACCAGATTACATCACTCTTGGAATTGGAGTATGTGCATAGGAAATCTGCTTTGCCTTTTGGTGAACTGCCCCTTTAACCTCCACACACACACACACACACACACACACACACACACACACACACACACACACACACACACACACACACACACACACACACACACACACACACACACACACACCTCCACTGTTGCTTTAATGAGGTCTGCAGACACTCAAAAGCGACAAACCCGCCTCCCATTGAGCCCAACACATTCCACAATATGAGAGAGCGGTCTTTCACACCGAGGCAGTTTCCTTTAAATTCTTTGTGGCTGTTAATGTGTGTATGTATGTGTGTGTGTGTGTGTGTGTGTATGTGTCTGTGTTGGTAGTGAAATTCGATCAAAGGTCAAAGTTAAAAGTCAAAGTTAATATACTTTTGTCAAACACAATGGTTTGTCTTAAATGTTTGTGTTTTACTGCTATTGTAATACTTACTATGTAAGAGATGAAGCTCCAGCTAATAAGTCAGCCAAAGCTACTGTACAAGCCAGCAGCCAAATGCTGGTAAATCTGGTACATTTAATGCGGATTTCCCCCCCTGGTGGGGTCGTGGGGAGCACAAACACTCCTGTCATGTGGCCTCTCTGCTGGACAAAAGGCAACCTGGTGGGTCCAGGCCTGGTGAGGTGGATGGTGGGGAAGATGCTGGATGTGTCTCTACATATTCACTTAAAGCCTTCTGGTGGTTGGAGTGGATTAACTTTGTATGCACCAAAAGTGATTATGTTTAGGTTTCTAATACAAGTTTCCCTTTGTTCACATAAAAACTGACTTTTTATTCATCTAAAAAAGGGTCACTCATATGATGGAATCAACATTTATATAGAAAAATGATTCACTATCACTTTGTTGATTGATTTGTTGTTAAAAAAAACAAACAAAAAAAAACACAACCCTGAAAACAAAATGTCAATGAGTCAATTAAACTCAAACTCAGTCACATCCTCCTTGCTCATGAGTCAAATCTTGTTGGCATCACAATCATGTTTGTCGTAGTGAAGCCGCGTCACTGTTCTGGTATGAAGAGGGACTTTTATCAGCATGAGAAACCCTGAATGCCTGATCTGCTGGACAGAGACCAAAAAAGCCAACTAAAACAAACCCATGACTGGGAGATGATGGTGGTCAGAGCTGCCTCTCTGCTTATATACAAAAACAACTAATATGGATGTGCAACCTTTGCGACAAATCAAAAAACAAGACATTGATAACAGTTACTGCACACTTATTACGCGTTAAAATATTAAGTCTGAGGGTTTTTTTGTCCAATAAAAGTGCTTTATTGCCACAGTTTTAGCAATACTACAACTTTCAAACACATCTAACTTGTCCTGCATCATCCTGCATTGTGTAATAACATATTTAACTGTTTTTTTACTTGAACTTAATATTTTCATAAAGTCTTTCTCCAACACAATAACCACATCCTAACGGTGAGGACAAAGAGTTGAACACAACAGATGTTTTCTCACCAGATGTGAGGGTGGAGAAGCAGCTCCACTCAGCCTCCCCCGTCGGGTCCCGTGCCTCAGACTGGGAGCAGGACTCCCACAGGGACAGGGAGAAATGGTCCGCAGTGACCCAGGCTGGACTCAGCAGAGCCACCACGTCCAGACACAGCGCCAGGAAGACGCACAGCAGAGCGATGAGCTTGAAGGGCCGGAACACAAACACTTCGTCCACAGACATCTTGTCATTAACAAGGCGACACCGCCGCAGGTCAGTCAGCTGCTGCAAATGAGCTCAAATCAGAGGGTCCGCGCGCGTCTAGTCCCACCATAGCACGCGCTCGCTGCTTTTTGTGTGTGCGTGCGCGTCCAGCTGGAAGAGTTTAACTGGAGGTTTCCGGTACGTTTCAAATTAATGGTGCTTATGTTAGCCATGCCATAAAATGAGTTCAACGTGATCCCAGAAACAATTATAAATTCATTTAGAAAATGTAATTTTATTGCATTTTTGGTGCATTTTATGCATGAATAGTTAGGATATATAAATACATTTTTAAATTTTTTAAATTTATAGTACCCTAATGCAAGGACGTGTGGTTGTATTTGAAAATGAATAGTGTATGATTTACTTTCTTTTCTTTCTTTTTTTTTTGCAGCAAACGTTTTTAGTTGCTATTCTTTAATCCTGGTCCTGGAGCAGCCCTGCCTTGCATGTTTCCCCTCTTCCAACACACTTGATTCAAACAATCAGCTCATCATAATTTCCTAGTGAGGAAAAAATGAGCATAAAAAAAGAAATGTGGAATGAACTGTAACCCAGGAACCCAGGAGCAAGATTGAAAAACACTGCTATATTGTCTTTCACAGGTCCAAAAGAAACTAAAAGAGAGAACAGGAGAATGGATACTACTATGAGCCTCCAATGAGAACATGATGCAAGTCTGAAATAAAAGGTTATTCAAATCTAATCCCAAAGATAAGTTATATTTATTTATTGGCTATGTTTTTTGTTTTGTGTGTGTGTGTGTATGTGTGTGTGTGTGTGTGTGTGTGTGTGTGTGTGTGTGTGTGTGTGTGTGAGTTTGTGTGTGTGTGTGTGTGTGTGTGTGTGTGTGTGTGTGTGTGTGTGTGTGTGTGTGTGTGTGTGTGTGTGTGTGTGTGTGTCACATACATGATCTTCTTTAGAGAACTAGAAAACCATTTTGTGAAAACAGACTCAACAGAGCAGATTTTCATGTGATTGTTTGCTGAAAAGAAGTTGTGCTCCTGTGCTTTTATTTTGAAAGCCACAGTAGGAAGTCAGACTTGTTTTTGTTTTTGGAGGTAGAAAGGCGTATTTTTAGAGGGTCGGCGAGGAAGTGCGTCCAAGAGGTTGACATTCAACGATACAGATTTGCAAGAAATTCATGTTAAATCATATAAATTATATAAAATAATCATTTTGAATTTTAATGCAGCGAAGAAAGAGGTTTAGTTAGCAGAATCACACCAACAAGCAATACCAAAACACACTTTAACACAAGTAGGAGTTTAAAGTGTTGGCTCTGAGGAACACAAAACATCTCATAATAATTGAATTATGCTCTTTTCTCTTGGTATCAGACTCAAAGTAACCCACAACATTTCTCTGTAAATTATTGCAGATATTGACACTATATGTGCACCTTAAGTAGACGTGAAGTGATGCTGTGCAACCAAACACTGTATTTATATATCAAAGTATAAGAAATCAAAATAATTATGCAAAGATTAATTTCCACTCAATCTCAATCTCAATGTAGGCAGTAATTGAGTGTGGGATTAAAGGGTCAGTTCAGATTTTTTGACATAAATTGGTATGAGTGAATCACTGGTAGTGGTACTATTGTAAAGACATTAGCTCAGTTTTTAGGCCCTGTGGATGCAGGCGAGCGTTTACCACACTGTGTAAAAATAAAAATAAAACCTCAACTATCCCTTTAGTCATACCAAACTGAAGGGTGGAAAAAGTGTTGCAACGTAGTAATGATCCAGCAGATGGCAGACCTGTGACAGTTTGGGTGTCCATAAAACAACACCATTATTCTTTGTATTACTGCTTATACTGTATGATTATTATTTGTAGATGAAATTTTAAGAGCAAGAAGCAGCAGCGGCAGCAGCATTTTAAAGTACATATTAATCACAAAAGACATGAAAAATCCTGTGCTTGCTGAAAATTGTTGTGACATTTTAACAGTGAAAACTGCCTATTAGCATCTTTTTTGCTAATCCTGTTTTGGCTTCCTCTCACAGCCAGTGTGTAGGCTGACCTCACAGATATTTTTACCTCCTTTTGGGAAATAACCCTTTCATCCAAGCACAAACATATGTTCAGTTCTATCTCCCAAGAACAGATACAGAATTTTAAAACCAGCTTCATAAATCCCCAAAATGAAATGACAGGTATAAAATTAGACTAGATTTGATTACAATGTGTTCTTATCTTTTTCTAAGGTTCCTTATTCAGTACTTACAGTATGTCTTGTGAAATATGTCCATCTTCTGGCGAACCAAATGACTGCAGGACTTAATTGCAGGAAGTTTTCATACTTGAATTTAAGCTGATGAATTATTCACTCCTCTATGTGCTGAGAAAATATTGTCTTGGTACATATGAAAACTTTTATAGGCATCTAGAAAAACTGAAAAACTATAGAGTGACATACAGCATCCTATATGAAGTCCTCGTATAGGCCAACTATGCCTGTGCTGTGATTACTGATCCAATCAATGATGTCGACAATTACACCTTTTCTTCTCACAGTGAGTACAGATTATTAAACTTCCAACATACCAAACTCAGTAATATGCTTTAAGATGGAAGGAGCCATTTGCCATCGTGAACAGAGAGAAAACATCACCTCCTCTAAGATTTGCCTGTCTGACCTTATTCTTCACACGTTTTTGGTTGAGTGATTTATTGACCAACTGTCATGCAGCTGTCTCATGATAATAACATATTGACCAGAGGGACAACCAGTTTACTTTATTTGATCTTTTTTAGGATGCCTACTTCCTTCCTACTCAGGTATAGACGGGAAGGAAATGTTTATTTTACATCTAAAGGGTTAATCTATATGTATATATTCATACTAATGAGCATCCTCTACCTTGAGTGAGGCCTGTTCTGTTCGATTTTTAAATCTATTTTCTGTTAATTAAGTTTGTGTTTCAACCCCTTCTTTCAGATCTTTTACTTTAAGAAATACATACAAAAAATACAAATTTCCAACTGCTGTAAAAAAAAAATCTCTACTCCAGGCAGACACTGAGCATTTGTGTTGTGTTGTAGCATTCAGAAGAGACGGAACAAACACAGACATATATAACATGTATATATAAAATAAAATGTATTATTACCTTATGTTAGAATTAAATATTCTCTAAAAGAAATAAATCATATGTAAGCATATTTGCTGTCTAAATAAAGTTGTTCAGTGTTAAGTATAGACAAAGCTTATTTGAATACTTTGAATTACCCTTCTGCTGCCTTTTTGCCCAGTTTGGTTTAATTCTACCCCTATCATTTTGGTGCCAAGATTAGAGGTTTTCAGGGTATCTGACATAATGAGAGTTTCAGACTAATGCCACCCTTCTCAGTCCTCATGTTGCTGCCAAGCTGCCAGCAGGGCATCTGAGTAGGGGGGATCTAGTATTAGTCGTATCCATGGACAGTGCGTTGCTCATTTCCTTTAAACGCCCCTCCTCCCCGACAGAACAGGCAGAACGCTCTGTCATCCTCCTCCAAAAGCCCCTCATTAGAAAATCCGCAGAGCAGACAAAGCTACTTGAGACGGCACAATAGTGACTCCCCACATGGTGATTTGAAAGAGCATAAAGGAAATCCAGGTCATGTTTTACTTTTTTGGATCCTCTCTCCCTAATTCTAACTTATCCAGTGAGCCACCCACCTCCTGTTTAGCTAAATCCGCCATGCTTTAAATATTTAGGTAATATTATTCAGACTCACATGCCAACACACTGGCTTGTTAATACATTTTCTCTATGATAAAGATAACAAAGCACATAAAGTAACAAAGAGGTAAGGCAAATGAGGTGGTGGAGGAAAGTGGGAAAGGGTTAGAGCAGATAAAAAGCAAACACACACATGTGTGATTCAGCAGAAGTTCTGGTGATGATGATGCCTAAGTTTATTGTGTCTGTGAAGAAGAACAAGCTTCTTTTCAAACTACTCATCGCATGACGTCATCCTCTATGGCTCATCATGGTTTTCCTGCAGTGGCTGCAACTGATTAGGCTCAGAATAAGCCTCTCAAGGTTTTTTCTGGCTGTGAGTAAGATTCCATGGTAACTGATTAGGCCTCGTTTAATGATGCTGTCATTACTGCAGCGGTGTGTCCTGCTCATCGCTCTGTTTACCGTAACACACACATCACACCATCATGAGTCATGCTGAAGTCACACTGTATGAGGACATGTATGTAATTTAAACAATTTTAGTGTATATTAGTTAGTATTTGAGCTAAATGCTAACAGCAGCATACTAACATGTAACATGGACCATGCCAACATGCTGATGTTTATAGTGTTTACCATCTTAGTTTACTATGTTGACATGCTAACGTTTGCTAACTAGCACTAATGCAAATGGAAAAAGTTTGAACTACTGATGGCACTCAATGAAAAGTTAAGGGATTATCAAAGTTATTCAAAGGGGGTCATTAACTTCTGCACCAAATCTGTTGGCAATCCATCCAATGTTAACGATACATTTTACTTGAAACCAAAAACGTCAACCTCATGGTGAAAAAAAGTCAGGCCATCATTAAAGTCAATCTCTGAAAACTATAAATGTCTGTACAAAATTTTGTGCAAATTCAGTCAGTAGTTCTATTTTGCAAGAGAAGTTACTGTTACAGTTATCTGTGGAGCTAGATCCCCAAAAATTTGGGGGGAAAAAGTGTTGCGTGAAAGCAGTTTTATATTTAAGTTGATACTCAACCACACTACACGGTAACAACAGTGGTCATGCCTTAATTCATAATTAATTAAATAATAAATTAATTCATGATTTCATCCACACATGCATGTTCAGCTCGTCTTCCCCCTGGTGGCAGATTAAGAGGCACGGCAGAGTAATACATCCTCTCTGGACTGTGTAGCTTGTTTAGCTTCTCACTGTCCCTCTTTGTTTAGGCTAATAAGACATTAATAATAACATGTGACAGCACATGAAGTGTTGTCTCCTAAACATCAACAGACTTAAGAGCACATGGGGTTTACGTGCCTTGCTCAGTCACCTTTACACCTCAACCTGTTCAAGGATTGTCATGACGGTTGAGTTGTTTCCCCTCAGAGAATATTTTGTGGTGTCCTCCAAGTCAGTTTCATACAAGTGCATCTCAGAGCAGCTGGGTTTTAAGTGCCTTTCTCAAGGTCATGTTGACAGGTAGTGTTGAGGAGGCGACAGCATGTCTCCTTCACTTCCTGCACTCAGATTTATCAGCCATCCGGGGAATTCAAACTGATGTCTTACCAATTTCAACTCTTTCTTTAACACTTTTGTGTGGTGACTCTGCAAATTGTTGAAGGACAGTGATAAATTAATTTAGACTGCTGACATGAAGGTTATCTCACTGCATCATCATCATCACTGTCGCATCATTTCATGATTTTAGCCTGCAATGAATGTGGAGAGATGGCAATTAGGATCATGAAGACAATTAAGATGTGTTTGGTCATTTATGTTTTAGGAGTTGTCATCAATTGGCTTGAAATTTTTAAATGAGACTGTCTCAATAGTTACTCTCATGTAGTTGACAATGGCAGATCGAGTCATAATCATATTACTTTTTGTGTCAGTACAACAATCAACACAGTCCTTTAAAGTTGTGCCACAGTGATTACTGCTATTAAACTCAGAGGGACGCACAACCCAAAGAAGTCAAATGTGGGCCTCATTTATGTTAAGTTCACTAAATAACACAATGACAGATTTATTTATGAGAGACTCCAGTGTTTGCATTCTGTATGGAAAGCTCTGCTTGGCTTCACAGTGACTTTGCAGTCCCACACTGTGTTGGCTGTCCACCTGTCTCTTAGTGGCTCGACCACTCTGGGCCTGTCTGCCAGCTTGTGGACATCTGTTTACTTCCTCCTCCATCAGTCGCCATGGCTGCAAAACCCCCCACCGTCGTGACCAGACCCCTCCCCTCCCCTTCGCCGGCCAGCCTTCTCCACCCCTCTCTCGTGTTTCCCCCCCAGACACCAGCTGTGAACCACTTATGCTTATCCTGCAGTCCACCTCATGCAGCCTTGTCACTTCGACAGCCAGCACAGCACACTTTTTGAAATTGTCACTGTACTGTACTTTGCCGTGTGTACTGTTTCTGTGTACATGATCTAAATATACACACTGATGCCTTGTTTGTGTCAATTTAGGCTTATAAAACAAATTAGTTGCGGAAAATGTTTAAATAAGCAAATGCAGTTTTGAATACACCCATTGTATCTGTTTCCCACAGTGCAGACCAACAGTAGAATGACTGTGACACATGAAGAAATATGATCTCATAAATTGTAATAATAAATATATACTACATTATGTTCACCTCTTAAGTTAATCTACATTTTATAATGTAGATAACAACATATGGAAAAAAAACCTGAATTAACATACAGTATCAGTCAAAAGTTTGGACACATTTTCCTATTTACTTGAATGAAAAAGTGTGTCCAAACCTTTGACTGGCACTGTATATATCATGTGCCTGTTGCTGTGGAAACTCTTGCTGACCTGGCTTGGCCTTAACATAAACTGCAGGCTATAGGTCTTAATTTAAATTCATTACATCCAAACTATTATGTGCAATACATATTAAAAAGCTAGATATTATTAACAGGAAGAAAACTGTGACTAAGCATATTCTACCAGGATGCGTCAAGTTGTCACATTTGAAAGGCACAATTCAAATGATGTATTTTTTAATTGACAGTAATGATGTGTGAACACATATTGAGGTCAATATTTGAGCTCCTTTCAGAACTTTTATTCAGGAAGTTCTCGGCGTGCCTTGGTGGCCGAGCAGTTACTGCGCATGCCACATAATGGCACCCTGGTTCGATTGGGGCAAAGGGACCTATGCTACAGGTCACTTCCTTCTCTCTCTCCCTGTTTCCTTTTAGCCTCTCTGCCACTTAATATCAAAACAAAGGTAAAGAGCCCCCCCCCCAAAAAAAATCATAAGGACATTAAAATTCTCAGGCATTCTTCCTCTTTTATAATTATCTAAAGTAAACCTCTTGCTCTCTTCATATTATAGTTCATAAAATGATGTACAAAAGGTCTGCATGTCTACAATGTGCATCCATGGTGACTGCACCCTTACATTGACAAATGGTAATATAGTTGCTTTAAATAAGCAAGGTCTGGCTTTACTCATGTGGATGATATTTTAGCAATAACACACAGTGTAATGTATACTTATATCATATATATTGTGTTACTAGGATGTTTCACCTTCCATTTTTTTCTCTAGACAAAAAATAGATAGACAATCAGTTATGAAATGTATTTAATGCAGAACACATCAGGGGTATCATGTATACTTTTGTTGGTAAGAGACATTTTTATTGTCTGTGTGACCAAACAACACAAGAAAGACTTTTCTCTTTAAATCAAGTCCAAGTCAGATAAATGCTTCTAATGCTAACAAAACATTTAAGTGGACATTTTACAGCTGATCAAGGAATTATGTGACCAGATTTGAAAAGTCGCTGAGTATATGTTCATTTTTGGCACGAGGCAATGTGTGACAGCACCCAGCTGAGAGCCACATATCCAAATCTGCTCTTCTTTTCCCATATATGCCCCCAAACTAATAAACCACCTCCTGCATTGACACTTTCTTCCCCCTCGCCTCTTTCAGACTGCAGGCAGTGGACAGCAGCTCACGGAGGGAGGTGTGGAGCAGCCAGTGATCAGACTGAATTAGAGTTATGCGTGACATGCAAAGGAGAGGCTCCAGAATGTGACAACAGCTGAGTTTAAAAGTGAAGCTTTTCCGCCTGAGGAGAGAGGAATAGACGACAAAGAGAGGGCAGCCTGCTGTGAAAGGAGTCAACTCCTTTTGTTGGCTCTTTAAAAACAGAAACCTGTTATCCATTGGTCTTCTCATTTAAAGCAGTGAACTACTCAGTGATGTCTTTGGTGTCAAAGTAGAACAATTAATTAATGAACATGTTTGCCACAGCATAAATCATCTTTGCTGTCCTTAATCCCTGGCCTTATTAATATCCTCATACCCCCGGCAGTTGAAATCCCATGTGAAATCATGTAGATAATGGATAGGAAAGACACCCATGTGCTGGTGACTGTTATAGTTTTGTATAGTTGTTTTGATATTTAATTTGCGCAATCCTTCAAGTCAAATTCCTTGCACAAACTTATACTATACTACCCAGTAACTGTGATTTTAATTACTGTATAACCATTAATGCTTCTTCTCATCTGGATTCTGTTAATCAACAAGATTTTAATGGGCTTCAAGGAGAAAATAACCTGAGATTTAAAAGCCAAGATCTGCAGAAAGGACTATAAACAAGTCAACTTTAAGGATAAGAATATCTTCCTAAAATATAATTTTGTGCAATGACAACACAAACAATAAATAAACATTTGATTTTACAGTATGGTTAGTGGCCACTGGTATATTGAGTATAAAATAATTTTCTATAAAGCCTGTTAATGTGCATGTACATTTAAATACAATTGATCCAAAGATTGGTTAGTTAGTTTGAGGGTAAAACACAGTTTTCTTCTGTTTGCCCTAAAGTCAGTGCTGTAAAAGCACCAAAGATGAACTTCATGGAACTTTATACATTTCTATTGAGGCCCTATTTGAGGCCAAGAGGTCAAGCATTTCATTTGCTACGAGATGTTTGGCCTGATGTTACATTTGTGTTTGTCTTGACACATTTTAGCCTGTTGGAAGTATCATGTGACACCTCTAAAGCTCTGCATCTCACCTTTCCCCCATGTATTACACCACTGATGGAGCATCTACCCGCCCTGACAGAGCTTTCAGTGAAATCAACACCTCGCTACAACAACTAACAAACAGCCTTTTTATTATAACCGGTTACATAGCCATGAGGTTGAGAAAGGTTTACATACATGTCTTGTAATTTAATGCGAACCAGAAACCAGTGTGGCCTTTATAGTAATGAGGGGTTTTGGTTCCTTCTCTAAAATGAATCTGACAGCATTATCCATATGGTGACATGTCACTATGGTACCTCTATCATGTAAACATTCTCATAATTTTAAGCAAAATCAACAGCAAACATTTGTTCTGTGTGCGTCTTGGGGGTCAGCTGTCAATTCCAGCATCATTCATTATCATGTTATCATGAAGTGTAAACCTGTAAAAATACTTCTTGAAAAGTGTAATTCAATATAAAAAACTTTTCATAGATTCTCTGAAGCTGTGTGAAAGACTGTTTCACACTACATTGCAGGTGTTGTGTCAAAAGTTGTTGAGGTGTTGAAAGTACAAACAACATCATGTTGAGCAGGTGTTGACCTCCTACTCTACATAGGTTTTCAGGGTTAAAATACTAACTGTACTGTTACCTGACAATGAAACATGCCCTTTAATGAAACCAGAAAAGAAAGTTGAACTCCAAACACTGAGGTATTCAAGCTTTTATCTCCTCCCAACAAAGGGCTCCACCAGACCGAAAGCATCAAACTGTGTGGTTTGTCTCAAAGGGACACACTTGTGATGAATTTGCTTCAGCTGATTACAAGATACACATAGCCAGAATATTGTTAGGTAAGAACATTAAATCAGGAGGAGAAATCAGGAATTCCTAGGGAAATTGAAGAAAAGCAAGTTCACTTCCCTTCTTGACAAAAATAAGTACCTCAAACCCACATATGAGGACACTAAGAGGCTCTTTTAGTCAATGGCTGTAAAATAATATCTATTATACTATACAAGCTTTTTCTGTTCATGCACCTTTTGGTGATAGACTGAGCTCCACCCCAGCCCCACATTGACTGGTACCTTTAGTGTTTCCACAGTGGGCGGGTCCAGTGCTCGTTGGCTTTAGGACCCAGTGGCTCCTCCAGAGAGGCAGGCAGCGGCTCGTCTCGCAGACTGAAGCAGACAAAGGCGAGGGGAGAGACGGCGTGCCGCTATCCTGCAGCATCGACACACACACTCACACACTCCCCCACACAGACTCCCTTCACTCCGCAAGCAGCGACGCAGGTGAGTGCGCTCCTGGCTGGGATTATCCACAGACTTTACTGATTACAAGGAAAATGGAATTGTGATAATTTTGACTCAGATTGGCAAAACTAACATGTCATGGTAGTTATTTCAAGGTGGAAGGAACGATTTTAGGTTTTCGGATGTGCGAGCAGGTGGGTTGTGAGTAGGTGCGCGCACACCCAACACCCATTTTTTCTTTAAAAAAAAAGAAAAAGGGAAAAACTTGCATTTTCAGCTGCAGGTCTGCCATGTGGCATCCATCATAAATGAGAATGAGTGTAGTCACATGAAACTTTTTTCCCTTCTCTTTGTGATGGGATTTAAAAGTGTAGCTGTGTGTGGTGATGTTGCATGTGGATCAGCTTTGATGAAGATGACTGGAGAGTCATCATTTGGTGCTGGTTAGTCAGTGTGTAGTCACCGGAGTGTTGTGTGGGTGGCTCAGTCAGGAGCACAGAACCAGCCACATATATCAATGATACCTCACAATGTTGCTGCAGTGCTGCTTAATAATCAGGACGGGATTTAATTAGAGAGAATGCACGCCTTTTGCTCTGGTGGTGATTTTTTGGCAGCTATTGATAACATTCTGTACAGTATCAATTAACCATAAAAAGAGATAATACTGATGTAAAGCATGTCATGTCATGTAGTTTAATACTGAGAGGCTTTGATTGGTATTCTAGCTGGAAGATGTACTTTCTGGACTTGTGCTGGAGATTGAGCCGACTACTCCTCCAAAAAGCAGCAGCAGTGATGGTGATGTCACTCTGAAGGCAGGCACCCTGTTTGAGACAATGGACTGTCCTACTTATTGCTCCACTGGGGAAGGGTCACTGTTAGATCTGCCCATTAGTGCAGCAGATGGGCTCGAAACCTGGCCTTTGTCAGCCTTGGAGCACCACTTCCACACATGTCCCACCCCTGCCTGCCATAAAACCCCAGTCAGCATCACAGCCAGGGGTTAGCAGAGGATTGGAGGGCCCCGCCACATGTATGGGTGGCGGCAGCACGTTTCCTTCTGTTCTGTTTTAATGGCCTCTGTATGTCATTGTGGTCATCAATCGGTGCTGTATATTTATATGCGTCACAGAGGGCATTATACCACATAGGACAATGCATAACTGCAAATTGCGAAAGCTTCTGTAAGCAAATGAGCTTTAATGGACGTTGTTTCATTCACTGGTTGGCATGTAAGCAACGGAAAGGTTGAAAGAGGCTCTATAGAGGTTTGTTAAGACATTTTTATGTGAAATAATGTTAAATGTTCACTGAATGGAACACTAGGAGCAGGACTAAGTGATATGTTTGAAATAATTATCACAATATAATAGTTATATGTTGCAAAGATAACATTCTTCACACATGGGAGGAACAAAAACGGAAAAATTCGGCTTTGGCTTCAGGATTTTGAAAAACAACAATACAGTTTTTTATGTTCATATCGTCATGATGCAAGTCAATAAACAATGATATCTGAAAATGTTCCCAGCCCTAAGCAGAAGTCTTCTCACACACAGTTTGGTAGAAAATTGAAAACATTATGTCCAAATTAAAAAAAAAATGATTTCAATCACAGAAGATCACAAACAGTGTTATCAGCTCTTGAACCTCGTCCAAGAAGAGTGACTGTGTTTGTGTTGTTAGCAAGCCACATACAGTTGAGTTGTATCCAAAGACCAGCTTAAAAATGGTCAAGTCCAGTAAGTTAATCATGACCTATAACAAGAAACAAGTGGCATGCATGTACTTTGTCTGAATTTGTGTAGATCACTGTTCCCAAATAAAGAGATAATGTAAGTATTGGAGCTAGATAACTTCCTCTTTTGTGTGGGTGGTACTAGAGTATTTCTTGGGCGTGTGTCTGTGTTCTGTTTTATAAGTTACGCTTCATTGAGTTTTTGTGGCTACTGACAAGTGACTTGTTCTATCTTCTATCATCAGGTGAGAGGTTAAGAGGAAGAGATCAGGCTTTAAATAGAGAAGCTACTCAAGTCTCCGGAACAGTGCATCTCCCAGTATAAATGGTTTATTGTTTATTGGCAGAACAGATGCATCATTTGCATAATTTCTAAGAAGCAGGAAGGGCTGCATCTCCTGTAACATTTAAATCCGGATTTAAACATTTAAAAACAGAGTTAATACTGTCCATGGAAGCTTCTAATACAGTCCTATTGTGGTGAAACCTTACAAAAACCTAGAAATGCAAAAATAAAGTGGCAAATTGATGGTCATATAGTGAGATACCCATACCCAGGTTCTTGGTTTTAAGAAGTACTCACCTCACTTAATTGGATGACAATGAGTGACTATTATCTTTACCTAATGCTTTTACCATTTTAATTATGCCTGCATCACCTACCCCTGGTATGGGTTGTGCAGCTACCTGAATTCGACACCTTTACTACATTTGTGTGCCACATATGCTTCATTAAATGCATTTTCATCACAGCAGACAAAATGGCAGCGTATTAACAGCTGGTCGCAATGAACAACAGCAAAGAAATAGACTTTTTTCATCTGTGGACTTTTTGTAGAGATTATTGAATCTGAAATCTGTGAATTTGAATGTTTTTCATTTATAATTATCAGAGATTCATAGAGACTTCCGACTTTAATTGATTTCTGATGTCTCAAACAACAGTCAACAGGTTGCTGTATGTTCCTTTAAAGATCATTTTAGAAATGTACCCTTGAACTGTATTAGTTGGCCATGTGCCAGTTACTGATTCATCTGGGCAAGTAAGACAACTGCTCACAGGTATATGTGGGCTGAATACAGAAGAAGAGACAGTACAGTACAGACATACAGTATGTGCAACATGCACAATGAAGCAGTTTAGCCCAAGCAGATGAGATACTGGATTTTGATCTTAATCTAAGAAAATTCCACCTTAATTCATGAATTGTGCATTTTGCTGCACAGCAGTGTGGGTCCAGGTTCACCTCCAACACACCATTTCTTTATAGTAATACATTATAACCATATGTTGTTTTGATTATTCAAATCTTTGCCAATGGGAATCCTAACTAATTTGTGCCAATCTCATCTCTGTGTATGATCCTGTTTTCATACCTGCCTAAATCTACATAATTAAAATCCCAGATTGAATCAAAAATTATTATTTAAACATGATCTTATTTGATATCAAGACACCTTGATAAAAAATGTGCCACTCCCCAGTTCCACAGGGTGTTAAATCTGCAGAAGGCCCATCGTATCGTTTGTATAAATTTGCTCAAGGACTCAGACCCAGTGCCGAGAGTAACCTGTACTTTTGATCTGATAGTAGCAGAGATTTCACAATTTAAACCCACATTTGTGCACACACATTGTTCTTTGAAATGGTCCAGATGTGTCAGGTTTTGAGAAAGGATCATTAATCACTGCCTTAAATGAGGACACATTTGGCTGCATTCCAAAGACCAGTGCATTCAGAAGCAGTCCTTTAGTCTCACCACATGTGACTTGTGGTTTTATTCATTCTCTACCTGTATGCAGATGAAACCATGAACATTGTGGCAGATTTATAGAAACTACTTGAAACCCAAATGAAATGAAGCCCAAATCACAGGAGCTTAGTGTTTCTTCTGCTTCGACAGTGAAATGAAAGGAAAATGAATATTTCCATGTTTGTTCTAAAAACGTATAGTGATTCATAGCAGTATAGGTTGGTACCAAATTTTAATTCAAAATTTCTTCAGCAAAAGAATGGTTATTGATTTTAGTTTACCTTGTACTGAAGAGAAGTGACAGCAAAAATAATCTGTGTTACTAGAAATGAATCTGGGTTATAGTCGTTAATAAATGGTCACTTTATCAGGAGCTGAAGCAGGTTTTTAATAGTTATCTGGCCCATGTCTTTGAAATAAACCAACTTTGTTTTTCCCTTTTTGCTAGACTCTCTGGAGCTGGTCACCACCACCACATATCTGTCACAACCATCACAATTTGCAGTCATCATGGAGCTTGACTTTGGACATTTTGACGAACGAGACAAGTCCTCCCGTGCCGCTCGGGCCGGGCGCATGAATGGACTTCCCAGCCCTACCCACAGTGCTCATTGCAGTTTCTACCGCACACGCACTCTGCAGGCCCTCACCAATGAGAAGAAAGCCAAAAAGGTGCGCTTCTACCGCAACGGAGACCGCTACTTCAAGGGCATCGTGTACGCTGTGGCCAATGATCGATTCCGCACCTTCGACGCCCTCCTGGCTGACCTCACACGCTCACTCTCAGATCACATTAACTTGCCGCAGGGTGTCCGCTTCATCTTCACTGTTGATGGTTTAAACAAGATCTCAACCTTGGAGGAGCTAGAGGAAGGTATGCATATTTTAGGAAGATCTGCCAATCACTTACTGTACCTGATTTCAAGTAGTCAAAATGTTATCGAAATTGCAACATGGCCTCTTACAATTTTCAAATCGCAGGTTGTGGTGCTGATTATGTGCTGCTGATGTCCTGCTTTACACATCATATTCTATAGACTTAAGAGAACTTCTTTTTGGTACAGATCTCCACAATGATCATGCCATAATCATTTGAATATTCCCACAACAGTTTTTCAATGAAAATTATGACGTAAAAATTATAATTCCTTTCTAACATGCAAATCATATCACAATTGCAATATCAGTCAAAATAATCACATTTAGATATCTTTGGAAAATCATCCAGCACTAATTTCATGCATTTCTTTTATGGGATGCTAAATCACTTACATCGTCAGTTTCTTTGTTCCCCTGTAGAGCTGCAGTAGTGAAATCAAACTGAGACATTATAGGCAAAGATGATCTGCAATTTCAAGTCAGTTTCTGCGTGGAGGAGATTTAGAAGCGTAACACTTCCAGTTCTAAGATTAGAAGATTTATCTGCGCAGCCTAGACTCCTGTAATCTCTTCATATGATGTATCGACTTGTAATCTGAAGGGGTAGTTGAGTGACATGGTCCACTTTTCTCTTGGCTATTAAGTCATTTCAAAATGCAAACGTTATTTTCTCTACAAAAAAATGTGAGGAAGTATATATGAAAGTTTTATAAAAGCTCTGATCTGTTTTACATTTTCACTCCCTTTGCTCTGTTTGAACTAAACAGCCTAATTTAATTTTTTCTTCATTGGTTTTAATGGGTCTCAGTTTCAGGGTGATTAGCTTAGGCTCTCAGAAATGTTCATACTGAGCAGTAAAGTGTAAAGTCGTCTCTCTACAGCTCAGCATGGGATAAATGGTTCATTAACAGATGACATTCCCATCTAATTCTCTATCTCCGGTCACAATCTGGGAGTCAATTTTGAGATTTTATACATTTTTACTGCCAAGCATCTCCATCAACATCCATAGCAACAGTATATGGAAATTTTAACCAGCAGTCAAGGTATTTTACATTACAACATAATTAACACTCTTACTGCTTTAGAAGCTTATCAGTTTTTGCTTCTGTCTGATAGATGGAGTAGTATAAAACTGGACAGACAGCTTTATGAGCAGCTGCCATCATGGCTGTTGGTGCCTGTTGTAGTCTAAATTTGGCATCAGCAAGCTTATTGGAACAAGAACTGATTTATATGCTCACAGATTAATGTCATGAAAGTCGCCAAAGATGATTTGGAATCTCTTTTGGAAATTGAATGAAGCCTTTGCTTTGGCACCCCACAGGATGATCCATGCATTAGCCTGTCAGAGCAAAGTTGTATTTCTGTTGAACCTTTGCCCAGATGCAGAAACGTAAAGTTTTCATTTGAGAAGAAGGTGGGGGTGTTAATGAGGAGACAGTTTTGTAACTTTGATGCCTAGTTGTTTATGGCAGACTTTATTATTCCTCACAATCAGTTCAAGACCTGGTCCAACTTAAATTTCTGATCCTTTAGCTGAGAAACAATAATTTATGAGATCCTCCAAAAGAAGTGGGACGAGGTGGATTGGGTGAGCCTGGGGTAAAGCTAGAAGAAGAACTGCATCTTAATTTGTTCAAAATGAGATGATCATCTCTGCGACTTGAGCTGCTTAGGAAAGATAGGAATGGAAGTGTGTGTGTGTGCGCGCAGTAAAGAAGGAGCAGCACAATAAGCGCTGTGTGTGGTGGGGGGCATTTCATTGTGCTTCTTGTGGGATATAATTAATTGCTCAATCTCCTCTGCACTGTGTAATCCTGTTTTCTGCCATTGTCTTTGCCGTAATTTCTCCACATTTGGCCTAATTGTTGCCTTCTGGATTCCCCTTTTGCCAAAATTTCTCTTTCTTTTCATTTATCTTCCCCTGCAGTCTTATGTTTGTACTTTTTAGTTTCTCTCCCTGTCTGAGCAAGAACAGCACAATCTACAGGAAAAACTGGAATTTGATAAATGGGGATGAAAATGGAGGATTATTAAGAGAAGTGGAGGATATGTGGGCCATTTTGGGAGTAGTATCCTACAATATAGCTGTAAGATATTTAAACTGATAGAATACTGTTTTTATTTAAAAAATGGTAAAAGAACACTTTATGACATGACTTAATTCAGACACCACCTGAATTTGTCCTTATGAGTGATGTCCAAACTAACAAGTCAGTCTGTATCTAGATTTATGGTTGTTATAATACAAATTTGACCAAGCCAACATACTCAACAACAAACTCAAAACACAAAGAATCTCTAAAGTGTTAAGATGTGTCTCTACTGTATTTTTATTACTGTCAGCCTGTTTTGTAAAGCGGGTATTGTCGGACTGGGCTGTGGTCTCATGGGAGGTAGTTGATGTTTAAGCTCCTCTTTTTTCCTTCAACACCAGACAAAGACGTACAAGTGTGAGCTACATCATAATTCATAGATACACAATAATATGGTCTCTGTTCCATTATTTCAGGTGTAATTCATTCATCCTGGAACTGCACTTATTGTAACATATTCTATACCCTAAAACATTAGCATGAAACTCTATTTGTTTCATACACAAAAGGTTTTAATCCACCAATATTTTTCCTAATCATAGAAACAAACACATTTCCATTTATGCCCAGTAGAATTTAATTGGTCAACAGATACTGTAGATTTGGTTTTGAGATATCCAGTTCCATTCATATGATGGAGATGAATGGAATTTAGTTTGCGGTCCTTAATGGATCAAAAAAACATTTAGAAAAAGTCAATAGTAGCAATAAAGTAAAACCATTTTTAGATGTGACACTAACTAGATGCGAGAAGAGATCCAAGATGTAAAAGACTGAAGTTCCTTCTTGTTCAAATGTTTCTAAATGGACGCCTCTGGGACTCTCAAGTGTCAAAGTTGAATGGCGCTGTGTTACAACACACTAACCCAGTTTTGCTTTGCCATCTCAGGGGAAAGCTATGTTTGTGCATCGGAGAACTTCTACAAGAAGGTTGACTACACAAAGAACGTCAACCCCAACTGGTCTGTGAATGTAAAGGCCTCAGCCAGCCAGAAGAACATGCAGTCCTTTGCTGCCAAGGCCGCCGGGGGTGATTCCAGAGAGACCAAGGACTTTATTCGACCCAAGCTAGTGACGGTGATGCGCAGCGGTGTGAAACCACGCAAGGCTGTGCGTGTCCTGCTCAATAAGAAAACGGCACACTCCTTCGAGCAGGTGCTCACTGACATCACAGAGGCCATAAAACTTGAAAGTGGCGTGGTCAAAAGGATCTACACGCTTGATGGCAAGCAGGTATGTCTCTACTTCATCCACATTCGCAGGTCAGGTGAAAGACACAAGATCATGTGCAAACCAGAGTTCATTGGGTTACAATATGCATTTGAAAATCTCTAACCTTCCAAAAATTCAAATGTAGCAAGCGGATTGTATGTTCTTTTTCTTTTTTAATCTGCATCACACAAATTTGTTTAATGCAGGCTAGGGCTCTCTGTTCTAGTTGTAACTAGAATAAAGGTGGTATAGTGCAGTATGTAAGTAAAGCTACACAATAGGAAAATTTGTGGTCAAGGTTGAAGACAGTTCATCATTCATACATTCACACACACCCAGCCAGATATCATCAGGATCAAAGTACAGCAGGAAACCAAATTATTTGCTTGTAGATGCAAAAAAGACCAAACATTCACATTGATTCTTCAGTGGTTTCATTTAACTACACTGACATTCAGTGACATTCTTATTGTCCTACCCTCAGTCAATAATGACACGGCAGTTCTTGAGAACCACACGCATCATGAGAACAACCTGTGTACATAATGACCTGCAATTTCTAAAGTCTTTATGAGTTTCAGACTGAGGCAACATATTCGCCTGTCTTGTGGTTCAGGTCATTAGTATCATGTCCACTAGCCTTTGTTGTGGAGTTACTTTTTAGGCCACTGGCCCTTTTCACCTGTCTCAAAAGCTCAAAAGTCCTGGGATGTTTGGTTTTCCACCCACTATGAAAGTGTACAAAGGACCAAGCCCTGTATTGTTGTGTTTGATCATATTGTCCCCTTATGTTGTTGCATTTGGGTTGGTGCACAATGCCATTTAAGTAAAACTGTGAGAATATGGTTGTAGACCATGATGTTAACAAACGCATCAAAACCAGACATTGAAGCTTCTAAACTACCATAGTGATTTGCAATTTGCTCATTACAGCTCAGTATCCTCAATGTTACTTTCCTTGTGTACATGAAGATATTCCCAGAGTCAATCTCTCAGAGAAACTGGCACATCTGGATTCTCTGCATGAATTCCCAAATTGAGATTATGCCTTACTTGCATGTTGAGGTTGGAAAATACAGACATGTCTTGTTGCATGTAACAGAAGCCACAGAATAAAGGGTACAGTGTCCTGAGTAACCTTCACTACTCTCTGGTGTTCAGTGACAGGATCCTGTTGGCTGTTTTAGCCAAACAGAATTCAGGGCACAGGGAATCCCTCGAGAAGACCCTGCAGAGAAACATTTCCAATGGCTGGCAGTGGGCAGTGAGGACTTGCAGTGACATCAGACTTATATTACTGTATACACTTGAGTATGAGATTTAAAGGCAATACAGTATCTCAAATAAAATAATCTAGATAGTAGGTCTAGAACTGCTGATTTAGTTTTTCCTCTAATGCATTAATTGAGTCTATAAAATATATATATGAAAAATAAAATCATCACAGAGCCCAAGATGTCCTCACAATTAATTGACAAATCCTTTCAGGTTTCCAGATACAAAGAGGTCTTTATTTTGTAACCGGCAAGCACTGCAGATTGACCTTATTGACATACTGGTCATGTCTAAACATTTAAGTTGGGGAAAATATTCATTAGTTTACAGCAAGTATCGCCTCATTTTAATATGAATTTGGTTCAACCATCTTAGTGTGGGCAGCTATAGTTAGAGGCACTACGTTACCTGCCAATTTCAGTCGGCAGAATATGTTTTTGTTTCTGAGATTTCTAAACAATGGGATAACTTTCTATCTGACATCTGTCTAGTTTTAAATTACTGTTTCCCAACATACTGTAGATGGCAAATAGCTGCATCCCAATTCCACTGGCAATAAAGTGCATTTGTTTCTTGTACCTTCATAAAAAGTTCACATTGAAGATCAGTAGAGTGAATATTTTGTAGAATAAATATGTAGTATGGAGTTTGACACATGTAAATTTAGTTGAAACAAAAGCACAAGAATGGTGAAAGGTAATTAAATAATCTGTATGAGCCATTATGCTTTAACCTTGCCTAAAAGTAAGTCCATGGTTAAGACTATTGTTTTCTCCACACACGGACTAAGGTTAAAAGGACACAATGTTTTATTCATGTTCATGGTGTTTTGGAGCAGTCTGAAGGGACAACCACTGGCAGCATGCTGTGTTGCCCACCTGGAAGGCTGCGGAAAGGTCTGCGAGACAGACTGTCTACAATATCGTTATCAGAGGTGTGTGCTACTTAACAAAGTGCTAAATAAAATACGAGTGGTTTAAAAAGTATAATTGGTTATGGATAGCTGTACACTGTTTTCCATACAATACACACAGTAGACATTGACCTTTTTGACTGTAAAGACATAACAACCATAATGAAACCTTTTGTCATCCAGAGAATTAGCAGGGAATTAATGCAGTGTTTTGTATCAATCAATCCCTTGCTCCAGATCCAGCCACGTCACACCTGTATTTTACTGCACAGATCAAATACCTGTGCTTTCCAGACTGTTGTGAAACACAGTTAATTAACAGAAGCAGCAAATGTGAAAGCATGTGTGGATATGAACAAGGACATCTGTTCCTCAGTCCTTTCTTTGATATGGTTATATGTTCGCTAACTCTCATGTAAGGACCTTTTTCTTGTATAATTCATTACAGATGGACTGGGGATCAGGTCCTGCTGAGCCTTTTAGTTGTTGTACTTCTTCCGTTTTTTTTTCAACCCCTCTGTATTAATAAAAGGCCCAAATCACAGCAACATGGAGGAGGGGAAGTGCTCTGAAATGATAGATGGGGGAATTTGATTTTAATGCTCTCTCCCAGGGGTGCAGTCTGCCTGCCCCACAGTTTTTTTCTACACTAACATTTGTTAAGATCTTATTGTAATATGGCTGGTGCTATTTTTTCCCCCCACGTATTTAGTGTAGTAGTTGGGCTATGGTTGGGTTTGGTTCCTATCTTTTTTTGCAAAGCATTTTTGATAATAATTTATTTGAACAAAATTGAATTTTACCGCCACCAGATAGCTATCCCAATCTGAGATTATCGATTGTGTTGTCATCACTGTAGATAGATTAATTATTTCATAATTGGTTTAACACTGATCTCTACCAGGAACTCGCATTGTCATTGCAAGCACAAAAATGTAAGAAATGCTGCACACATTATTGCGTCTCTTTGTGTGCAGAGGCACACTGCAGCTGCTCTGTGGTGGAGGTGATATGGTAGAAGCAATATTGATGCAGTGCCCGCCCCTCCCTGACTCTGCGCCGATCCTCCTCTTCCCATTCCATTGCGATAGCTGCTAGGACCGGTTGCTAGGAGACCACATCCCAGGCACAAAGAGAGCCCAGCTGGTGTGGACTGGTCTGTCAGATACCACATCCTGTAGTGGGTGTGAGAGTTTACTATCAATGCAAGCCTTTGCTTAAAAAATCACATGTGATGATTTTTTTTTTTTACCTGTATACATCGCATCATTGGGTGTAAATTGGTGAACTGTGGTGTGGATATATGTAGTTGTAAAGGATGAATTTGTGACTAAGATAAAAGGTGATTCATGTTGTGTTTTGTATGGCTACTTGATTTTTTTTTTTTTGTCTTTCCTCAGGGCTGTGCAGTCTGTAGAGACAGCCTGCCCTTCGCTCTTCATCACTAATGTGAACAAAATCACTCTCATTTTCCCCTCAAATGCTGGTGCTTTTCACTTCAATTGGGGAAGGGTGGGGCCAGTGGATTCAGTAGTCATTTTCCATTCTTAGAGAAAATTAGGATCATTTTATTTTTGCTGATGGGGAGTAATTATTTCCCTGCCTTTAAAAAAAAAAAAAAAAAAAAAAAGTGCATTTCTAGATGCCCTCGCTGCTTCTAAGGCTACATTAAATCAGACAGTGTTTACCTAATTGCTGGCAGCCATTTTGTATTCACTCCTTTTTTGATGGATGTTTCTGCATAGAAAAATAGTACTGATTTGCTTCTACAGTCTGAATTGCACATTAGGAAGGTTTTCATCTAATAAATGCCAAATTTCAGTGTTATTTGTGAGACATGTAGAAGATGCATTGTGTTACTGTGTGATTTGTCCTTCTGAATTATCTTGATGAGTCCGCAGCACTGCAGAGGGCTTTTTGACAGATTTGAGTGCCCATTACTGCGACCCTGTTTGGAATTTAAGTCTTTTTTCTTTTTTTTTGGAATTGATTTGTCAACAAAGAGCCGCAGCAGAAAAGAAACGCATGCTTCAGGCACAAGGTCACACTGTTATTGTCAGAGAACAAAAGATTCCAGTTCGCTTTAAAAGTTAATAACTCCCAGTAAGAAATTATTCACTGAATAGATGGATAGAGGCATGGGTTCAGGGCTTCTTAACGACTAAAATACATCGGGTAATGGGGAAGCCTGCTTTTGCTCGGTTATCGCTGCTCTTGCAGTCTGCCTGCTCTTTGCCATGCTGCAGAAGCAGTTGTCATGGCAATAAGCTCTGCCGTGATGGATTCAGTTTGTGACAATGGCTGTAATACGCTGCGTGTGCTCTTTACATCGGGTCTTACCTGCCTGCTCTCTGTTCCTCAGACGTCAACTCGGTTCACTGCAGCCACATTTCACTCTGTTACACACCCCCCAACCCCCCACACACACTCATTATGAAGCAGAGGCAAACGGGCTGACAGAGGGGCGTGGTCCCCATGATAAAGCGTCTCAAGCAGGCAGTGGAAGCTTATGTGCATCTTCGTTGCCTGAATCCCCTCACAGCCCCCCTGTTACTGCATGAACACCACATCAACAAGTGAGCATGACCCGGGGGAGAATAGGAGGAAACACAATTTAATAATGCTAAGGCCACATCAGTCAGCCAAATGGAAAGCCTGCTTCCTTGGAGTGGGGGGGGGGTTAAAACAACATCAGGCACCAGCTGGTCCCCATGACTGTGCAGATATTGCTGCCTAACTGACTCATCTGTGCTCCAAATGCATCCGGTGCACCTACAGTAACACACAGGCGCTGTGCCGGTGCACCGAGGTCACAGACGGGTCAGAAGTGCAACTGGTAATAAAAATCAATGTTAGAGTTGAACAAATCTTTATTTGAGTTACTGGATTTGACTGTAATTGCATTTGCGTACTGAGCTGATGATATAAAAGCAGACAACCTGACATGATTTTCAGTGTTTTTGAAGCTGTGATTATTTTATGTTTTGCACTGCCTGTGAAGCACTCAACCAAAATGGATAAAATGGAGACTGTGTGTATTTTTGTGGAATATTCCACTCAGTGCAGAGGCGTTGATATTGATCAGGTTTGTGTGCCTACAGTGATGGAAATGGTGTGGGAGTTTCCCCATGGGTGGCAAAGCAATGGCTACTGGCACTTTTTCAGCTCTTTTACAGCTTTTTTTATACTTCGATTGTCTTTCACATAGCTCAGTAATGCTGAGACTACACAATGTTACATTAAATAGAAACTAATTTATGCACAATGAGATCATTTTTCATCTTTTTTTCCCCCAAATTGCCCTCCTATTTTGCCTTGAGCATTAGTTAAATGCTCTGTGCTCAAACTTCCACCTTCTCCAGAGTCATATACTCTGCTACTATAATGAACAAACACATTACTGCAGTGTGCACGCTTGCAAACCTGCTGTTTTTAATTATTTTTATTTTACAGAGTACAGTTGCAATTCTAGCTGGTTAGTATGGAAGCAGAAGGTAACCTTCATAAACTGATCTGAGACTGATGAGTCCTTCAGAGCAGAGACTATTAGTGTAATCTGCTACTTTTGATTCTACTGATTGGGCATTTGCTGACTTTTTTGCTGTGTGGTGTCAGATACGAGACAGATACTGGACCTAAGTCACTCATTCATCTCTGCTGTGACTGTGCTGCTGTGACTGTGCTGCTGAAAAGATGAGCTAAAGTCAAGACAAGCAGCTGCAAAGGCAGACAAAGGCTTCATGAGCTTTGTTTGGAGGAGATGGTTCCTGCTGCTTGACACAAAAGCACCAAGAAACAGCTCTTTGTCCATTATTGACCTGAAATACAAAACAAATGTTTTGCACAACAAAATGTTGAATAGGCTGGCTTTGGTTGGTGTAAACAGAATGTAGTTTAAGTCACACCTGAAATGGTTATCTTAATGATAATAATGATACTACTACTACTAATACCATTACTACTAATAATAATTAATGATCAGGCATGTATCAACAAAAAAGTCTTTTGAGGCCAGCTGGCATTGCTTAGCCCAGTTTATGACTTATTACTTTTCTTTTTTTTACTAACTGTAGTTGTATCTGAGGTTCTATATTTCAAATAACTATGGATCATACATGGAATTTAGTATACTAACTCATTTTATTGGTCTCTAATAGATTGTTTTCTTGTGGTTTGATGAATGAATTTTGAAATATCCCATCCATCAGTTTATCGAGTAACTATAGACATTACAATAACTTGTGGCCCACTTTTTCCTGGAAGCGCAGAAAAACAAAGCTCTTCATTTCTCAACTCATCTCAACTTGACTACCATTATCTAATGAATGTTTGGGGTCTGTGGACGACTGGTCAGCATTGGGCTAAAGGAACTCTGAATAATTCAGTCATTGTAGTTAGTGGATCGCTGCGTAGCTGCTGGTAGCGTTGGTGGTTTTTGGGGGGGTCATGTGGTCCTGACAGCTGGTGAGGCAGAGATTAGGGATGGGCTTGGTGGGACAGAGAGTGGGGGGGGGGGGTGTTGGGCACCTGGAGTCTGGAAGCAACCAATTTTCCAGAAAACCCCACCCACGTTCATCCAATAAACAAACAAATGACATCTACTCATTAACCCTTGTATTACATGTGAAATATCTAACAATGCAGTATGGCTGATAAAACAGTGCTGGGAGACTTGTGATGATCTTAAAGTTGAGTGGCATCACGTTGTGTCATATTGTCCTTCTCCTAGTAACTGTTGCCAGGTGGGCCTGGTTGATGCAGTTTACTGACCTTTTCAAATTGAGAGAGGATGCTTCTTAACCTATATCCAAATGTTCCCATGCTGTTCTGCCCTTTCATCACGGCAGCCATGTTTCAAAGCGACTCTGACATTTTACATTTGGTTCTTTACAACATTTCTATCAACTATAGACAGATGCCAGCTGACAAAATTCACTAAGATAACTATAAACCCATGACGGGCATCCCATTTATGAGAAAAGATAATTTCTGAAGATAATAATGTTATTAATCAGAATGTTGTGCACATGTAAGCCAGGCTTGGGTGATTGATGGAGTGTCTGCAGGACACTTTACACGCACTGTGTATTTTATTATTTGTGGACTTGATGCAAAGAGGAGTGGTCAAAGATCTGAATTGCAACTGTAAAGAAAATATGAATCTTAAGTGATCCCTTTTGGGAGTATGATTACAAGGATTCAGTGTTTTTACCATGGACTCATAAGGACGGTGGATGTCTTCTTATAAATGGGGATGGACCCTGGTTATCTAGGAGCATGCTGCTTCTTTACCGAGTCACCCTCTAAATGTTTCTGAGATGTTGCGTCATGAAAGTGTGTGTATGTGTAATTTTTGGATTTATTTAGCAATTGAGGTAGCAACAATCTTAGTTTATGTGCAATGCTATAGCAGAACTATTTCACTTATGTTTCAGTCACAGATATGAGAAAAAGAGATCAAGTTTGTATTTCAAAGCCAACGAACAAGGTTCCTTTGCAACAATTTCCAATGATTTTGGATAATTTTTTCATTTTTAAACTCTTGCAATCTTTTTATTTTGAGGTATTTATATTGAATCCTCTTTTAGGTCAGTGAGTGGACACATTGACTGTCCTGCCTGTCGGGCAACCAGAGGCCTGCAGAGAGGACAGAATCTTTATTTTTGAATGGAGAGATTAAGGTAGCAGCCTTTTGATAAGCACTTTATCCTTTTAATCAGCTCTGTTCTTAAAGCTATTAAAACATTGACTAGCCTCTATACCCTCCCACCCATTTCCATCTCCTCTCCTCCACCTACTGCAAGGGTTTTGCCTTGGGGGGAAAAAGAGCTCTTCCTAATGCGTCCATCTTATGATTAACTGTCAGGTGCCCCTCTTGCCACACAGCAGTTTAACCTAATGAAAGTAACATGTATCTAATCTCTTGATAATTATCACAATAAACACACTATATGAAGACTGAAAATTCACCCTGGCTGAAAAACCAATTAGATTTTGATCCCTGGAGTCAAACCCCATCTCTATACCTCAACGAGAATCTAGCAGGCCTGTATCTGGGGAATCTTATGGGACACAGAGAGGGTACAGCTGTTGGATGCCACGCCAGCGAGTCACCACCACACACTTTTAGCTTGTCTAGCAGGGCCGAGAACCAACATGGCAGCTGCTGGGGTGCGGTGTTCCCAAATTATCTGCAGCTCATAGCTTGGATGTGTATCACAAAAGATGCAATGATGCATCTTGACTTTCCTGGCAAACATTCCAACATAATCTTTCAGGCCATGGACATCTCAGAGAAACCAGAAGAGAGTCATGATTCAGTGTTTTTAGGGAATTAGACCCAAGTACCCATTTGTAGTTCACTCAGTTCATATGTCTTGATAAAATGAGTCAGTGAAATAGAACACATTTCCACAGGTGATGAAATGCAAACTGGAGATTGTCATATTGTGTAACAAATCTCAACTGCACTGGGGTAAAAAAAAAAAGGAAGAAACATCCAGGGGGAAACACAGCTTTTAGCTTGAATTGGTTTAACAGGCATAACAGGGCCTTTTATAATGGAGAGCAGAGGAGAAGGTGTGGCCCAGAGACATCTGTCCACTAAGTAGGCCATATTGTGTCAACAGCTGCTATAGAGTGAAAAAGTCCCCGGGGATGGAAGTTAAATCATTTAAACACTACAGCAAAGGTTTAACATTATACTCTGTTTGGGCATTTTTGTGTCTTTGTCTGCATGTGTTTTGTTACATGCATGTACTGTAGCTAAAGGCATGTTAACATGACAAGTTAAAAAAAAAACAAAGGCAGCTGATAAATCCTCTGTAAAAACTTGTCTGCCAACCAGAGTTCTTTAGTTTTTTGGTTTGTTTTGTTTTGAAATTTAATCAGAGTTAATGTTTTAATTTCTGTCATCAAATCTGTGAGCACATCAGCCATGACACTTCCTCCACACTGCCATTAGCAACGCTTCAATGTGCTGTGTGGGTGACGGTTTTAAATTAGTGCTGAATCAGCATTTCAAATGCACTTTATCAAATTATAACAACATGAGTATGATCTGACGAATGTGAACAGATGTCTTTAACTGTCTGTGAGTGCAGTAAAGACATTTTTATGATGATCCGATCATCAGGGGTCTCATTGATTCTGGCTTTTGGTTTCACAGGTTACCTGCCTTCAAGATTTCTTTGGTGAAGACGATGTCTTCATTGCATGTGGACCAGAGAAATTCCGCTACGCCCAGGACGACTTCTCTCTGGATGAGAATGGTGAGTATGACACCATTAGTCTGTATTTTACAGCACAGTACATATAGGTCTGAGCCAGACATGTACATAGACATGAAATACAGTATATTATTTAGTTAGACATAAACTGCACGTCACATTTGTGTAATGTTATTGTAAAACCATGGTGAACATAGTATGAGCTGGATAATAAATCATATTAACCTGAAGACAGTAAAAATGTAAAGCTGTGAAAATATTAAGAAAAAATACTGCAGCAAATAAAACCCACAAATTGTTTACATACATTAAGACACACTTGACAGGGAGTCTGCACTGTTTATGTCTGCATTTTGATTTAAAGGAGTCTATTATTTCAAACAGTAGACTATTTTTTTGAAAAGTGATCTGATGGAGTCGGTCTGCCCACATATGGCTGTTAACAGGAGTAAACTGACACTTCTTGTCTTTGAAGTTAACGTTAATGGGGATTTTTATGACAGCAGGTCTGTGTGGGAGAACATTCAGGATAGTTTGTTATATTTATTTCAGGAATTTGGCTCACTAAAAGTTCAAACCGTACTGTGCAGCAAGAACAATTTATATATAAATTATGGTTGTATGTGTCACGAGATTTACATTTGTGAAGTCACATCAGTACTTCCTAACTCTGAATCCTTTCCTGTCTGTTCAGCAGCAATAATGAGATAGACCTGTTTTAGACATTTAGGACAAATATTTGGGAAAAATAAATAAGGATGGAAACCTTTATCACTTTGTTAAAATCCTATCATAGATCTTTATACCACATTTCTGGTATATTTCCCCTGGTGTCTAACATTGCACTTGAGCACGTAAAATAAATCACTTACTGTATATATAAAATGAAAATATCCACATATAATGAGCAATAAGTAGTTCATGGGGTGTTATTTAATTAATCCATGTCCCATTAGAGGTTCCTTTGGCTTTTTCATTTTCTGTTACGGATGTTATGTTAACAGATAGTACGAAGAGAAGAAAAATCATGTGTGAGATGGAGGCCAACAAAGAGACAAAGAGAGTAAGGGGAGTCTGTTATCTGCAGTCGGCAGCAGGGATAGGAAAAGGTGGAGAAGAAGAGCCATTAATCTGTCTGGTGACAGGTTTAGGCCAGCTGATCTGCTGGTTCTGATACTGCTGAGAAGTCAATGAGAGAAAATGTGAGACCAATCCTCTCAGTGAGCCGCTCTGCTCTACATAGACCTGAAAACCCTATTTTTAACAGCCCATTTCCGCCAAATGTCCCCCCTCAAACGATTCAACATCTTTATAAATGACTTTTAATCTCAAAGGTGCATCGTGTAAGATTTAGTGGCTTCTAGTGGTGAGGCTGCAGATTACAACCAACTCAAACTCCTCCCCTCAGCCTCCTCTTACAAGTGGTCAGTTGGATGGGCTGGAGGGATGATTTTCAAAGCCCTGGCAAGATTTGTATCCTAACCTTAACCTTAACTTTAAGCTAACCCTAACCACGCCCGCAAGAGTTCGTCCCTCCAGCCCATCTAATCTAGCATTTAACCTTTCAAGTGAAACTGGCAAGAAAATGCACTAGGATCTCTCTAGAGTGTTTGTCCATACTGGGCTACTGTGGAAACATGGCGGGCTTTGTGGAAGAGGATCTGCTCCCTGTGTAGATATAAAGGGCTCATTCTAAGGTAACAAAAACAAAATGATTCTTATTTTCAGAATATTATACACTAATTAAAACATACTTATGAATATTATATCCCATTTCGGCCAAGTTTGTTTTGCTAGACACCACTAAATTCTACACACTGCACCTTTAACGCAGCAATGTTACAGGGCGGATTAGTCATTACACTTCCTTCATCCCTTCTTTTCCGCTCAGTTCCTTTCATGTCTTGTTAGGATGGAGATTCCAGTTCATTTATAATGATCTGGCTGCTTTCCTTTCAGCATACTCCCCACATGGAACCAAAGCTAAATTGTTTCATTCAGTGTATGTTAACCTTGGGGCAATGCTAAATAAAATGTCTGAGTCTTGGCCATCCAGACATCACTGAGTTGGCCTCAGTGAAGTAGAGAAGGACAGAGACAGAGAGGGAGACCTGTTTGTGATACATCATTGATTCATTTATGGTCAGCCCTGACATTTTGACGTGTTTTTAAGGAGTTTGGATTGTGTAACTCCAAAAGTGACGCACATGCCACAAAGTGTTATTTCTGTACTAGCTGCACTTGCCTGTCTGGGCAGGATGTGAACTGTAAATGTATGTTTTCTCTTTTACTTAGACTCACACAGTCACTGCTTTTAAGCTTGGTTTGGCAGAATCACCAAAATAGATTTAAATCCCTTGTGGATGTTTTTCACACTCTTTATGTTAAAGACAAGACAACACAGATGGATGTGCATACAGACAGGGGCACATGTGTACCTGCAGCTCTGTTCAAGCAGCAACAAAATCAGTTGAAGCTGAGCAAGAATATGTGTAGATAGACTCAGGGCTATTTTGAGGCTACTGAGTAGTCTAGACAAGCTGCCAGTCTGAAGTATTGTCAAAGGCATGGTGGCACACCTCGCGAACAACCGCACATGAATGTACGTCTGTATCCAGTAGTGTGTGAAGGTTAGGAGAGAGAAGACAGACATGGTACGATCCCAGGAGATGGAGGGAGGACAGATAGTATAATTAGCATCAATAGTGAAAGAGAGGTAGGGGGAGGAAATGACTAGAGGGAGAAAGAAAGAGAGCCTGACAGTACAAACAGAGGGGAAGATGCAGAGGGAGGAGTAGCGATGTCTGGAGTCTGTCTACCCTGATTAATACAGTGACCCAGAATATACTACATACATTTCTATCTGATTTACATAAGCACTCATCATTATAGATTTATAGGAATTCACAGGCAACTGATATGACTCGAGTCATAGCCAGTAAACCCTGGATAGCAGTCAAATTATGTCAAAATAGGGCAAGGAATTTAGTGTTTTGATACTGTTGCCAATACGCTTCCTGAGTTTCCACAATGATACTTAAATGATAGAGTTAAGGATGGTAAACATATTTTTCTATGACCCATTTTTTTAATTTAACAAAAGAAACCAATGTTCTTAAATGCTAAATTTTATTCAAACACAGGCAGTCAAGGACTTTACCTAAATAAAAGCCAGACTGAATCTGGCAACAGTATAATTTAAATCAGGAACTAAAACACTACAAGATTATGAATCTGACCAAACATTCAATACCAACTTTTGCTACTTGACAGTTTTTGTTGCCGGTGCCATAGACACATTGGTCAGTTACAATATTTATCTAACATTAAAGTGAAATTTAAGGCCCTTTGAATCTAACCAAGCTGCTAATTGTCTTTCTTCTGCAGATTTAACTCTTGCTTTCTTCAGGAGAGTTAGATGAGAAGATTCTTACTGCACTCATACAAACAGCAACTGATTAGCTTAGCTCAGCTTACTATCAGCTAACCAGGAAAGAGACTTCAGGAAGTCACTGCACCTGACCAAAAAATAGTCCCGCACATAACTCCCTGTAAAACCACAAATTTTCATGTTTAGTATGGATTAAACAAATGAGAAATAACTTGTTGGTCAGACTGATATGAGAGCGGCATTCACTGATAAGAAAGTGAATAAGCATATATTCAAAAAATGAATACTGAAGGATAGAAGTTTGTACCAAGACCTAATTGGTTGCATAACTCAGTCTTTCTTTCACCAATGTAGTCAACATACAGCTTTCTCTTTTACTCTGGGTGAACAATGATAATGTCTAACTTTTGTGTGTTTCTCATTACAGAATGCAGGGTGATGAAGGGACCCAAACCTCAGCGTGGTTCTGGAAAGAGTCCTGGTCCAATCAGGCGCTGCAAGTCTCCTGCTGAATCGAGTGAGCCCATTATTATCTGTAACTCATTCTAAAACACAGCAGAAAGTATTCTCAACTTACAACTTACACAAATTAAAACAAAGAGAGCTGGTAGAAAATAAAAGTGGGCTAATTTTATTGCTGGAATTAAAATTGAATATGAATATAAAATATGGCAGAAAAGTGATTTAGCAATTAGCTCCTGGAGTCTTGGTGGGAGACACTAAATACTAGTGTCAGTGGTGCTGCTCTGTAGCAAACCTTGATCTTACTCTGAGAGGGGTGAAGCGGAAAGATTGATTTTTCTGTTAGGATCAATACAAGATCAATAGAAGATGGGTTAAATACAAATGCAATGCCAATAAAGAAAAAAATATGTGAATACTAAAAAGGGAGATTTTTTTCCCCACCCAAATTTTCTTTGTCCATTATCTGCATTTTGCATTTGACACAAATCAAGCAGGGAGTTAAATATCCTCTCTGTGTTGTTCTGCTGTCCAGAGACAGCTTTTACTGAGGGGTCCAAATGACATCAGCTTCTTATCTCACTACAACACCTCATTAAAACCCTCTTATACTTGAGAATGGGGACAGTAAAAATGTAGCCTTTGTCTGTTGAGGGTAATCTGATGAGATTTAGTATAATGTCGCCAATACAGATTCTTAAAAAAAAACATGAATAAAACATGAAAGTAAACACAGATAGTGTAAACAGCTCCCAGCTGCTTGTTTTACAATCAGGGATTTTAACATTTAATAATATCCAGGAGGCAGTAGAACATAATAGAGACACTGTTGCCTGGTCATGCTTTAATCTTTTATGTTAACAGCAGCTTTTAACCCTGGAGAACAGATCTATACCTCTGTTATGATGCTGTGCAGCATACTGAGAGTTTACATAGCTACAGCATGAGTTGGCTGAACAGTTGGCCCCATGAAACCTGATCCGGTGCAGGCATGAAAGAAAGCTGTTTTCGCTGACAGCTTTCACATAAACTACAAACACTCAGAAAGGTGTTACTTATTCATTTTGTAAAACGTTATTAATCCTCCCACTGCTTATTGCTAAACACCATGATGATGTACGCACACACCTCACAGAGGTTTTGCTGCATATTCTTAAAGCCTGTTAAAGTGTGAGCAAGCAACACTGTGTCTCTCCGCCACAGGAAAGATGTAGCAGGTGAGCTTTTAAATCCCTTGTAGGGTAAGTGCAGGGCTGACAGGGAGTCGATGCTCTCAGAGCGGGCAGTGTTGTTGCAGCAGGTAGTCCACAGTTAATGTTTCATGCCATTTTGCACGATATGTGTTGGGGAGAGGACGGAGTGGTGTGGTCTCCAGCTCTGTTGATGCCCTCAGTCCTTTAGTGGTCTTGAAGATTTTATTAATCAGTGATTGGGGGGGGGGGGGGGGGGGTGTTAAGAAGGGGATGCCTTGCCTTTAAGACAGCAGATGGTTGGCCAACATGCTGGAGAGGCAGTAAAGTGTTGAGTGTTAACACCTTTTTTGTACCTCAGAGGTCAGCAGGCTGATGACGGGGTTGCAGCAGAGAAATCGTACATGGCTTGCATATGTCAACAGGGATTACTACTCATGAATGATAATGAGTATTTACCAAATTTCAGTTTTTACACCCAAGCTGTACCTTGAGAACTAAAAGAAGGGGGAGTATCTTTTAGTATACATGCTAAGATATACTCCCCCTTCTTTTAGTTCAGCATAAGAAGGGTTAAACCTAACCCTAACCCATAAGAAGTATTATATACATGTATATAATGCTTCTTATGCTGCTCTCATGTTCATTGCTGTCAGTCTATAAGGCCATTCTTGTAACGAACAACAGATTCACAGGTCTGACGGAAACGTATCATTAGCCGAATAAATCTGCGTACTTGATATTATGAAATTTGTATCTGAAACTATCTGAAGCATCTAACTGTGAAATTATAATTGGCCATAAACAAGATACTCTACACCTGCCATCTGTCTATAAATGCTTCTCTGGCTTTTGTTAACAGCTGGTATGAAAGCAACAATAGGTGTGTGTGCACCTTGTACACTACAGACTCTCCACCATACTATAACAGTCTAACGTTCATGGAATAGATAAATTATTGAATCAAAATCCAATGTAATTAAATGCTGCAGCCTCATACATATACCACCTAGCTTGTTCACCAGCACATTCCTCAGTCTCCGGCCTCTAAGAGAGGAAAAAAAAAACACCTTGTGTCTTACAAGGGTGCAGTGGGTTTAATGAGTTGAATACTTTGAAAGTGTGTTTGCACGGCCTGGATGGATGGACGCCCATAAATGGTTGGAGAACAGACACCACAATGAAACACAGTACTTCAATTAAACATCAGCATGCTGGATTAGGTTTTGCACAGAGGATGAATAAATCTTCTGAGCCTATAAATCCAGAAAGTCATGACAGTGCAGGCAGCTTTTCTGATACATAGAGAAAATGTTACTCTTCCCCTGCTGAAGCTGAATGTTTGGTTTCTAAATGAAACAGCAGCACTCTCTCTTTAGTGCATGTGAGAGAGTTCTTCATGTTTTAGATGTACAGACGTTAAGATTACAAGATAATAGGGTTTGTGATGTCAATGTTTTTGGTGTTCAAACTGTTTACGTCTACTTTTGTAAGACTGTTTATCTGACTGAGTGTTTCAAATGAAGCCAGTGGCATTATGTTGGTGAACAATGAAGCTTTATCCACGTTGTGTTTTCAACACTCATTGGCTCAAATGTACACTGGCCATCTGGCTTATAGTCCTCTGAATTCTTTTCATCTCTTATAGACAAAAAGCTCTTTTAAACCACTTAACACAGACAGCTACATCACATTGTGCCGCTCTCAGATATAAACAAAATGTTCCACACTGAGGGAATCCTAGCAACGTGGCAGGACGCAGAGCGAGTGAATAAAATGTCATCTAGCAGAGAGAGGAACAAACAGGGAGCTTGTCAGCCACCTAGACCTGGACCGATTGCGTTCCTCTGCACTGAAGCCAAGTGAGGCCAAGTTTGACTTTTCTCCAAAGCCAAGGAGAGCTTCGGGCCTCTTTTACACACTTTCTAATCCACACTACTCTGTTTACCTCTTTTTCTCCTATTTCCCTCCTCCTCCTTTATCCCTCCCTCTGTGGTCTCTCTTAGCCAACGGGACGGGCTCCAGTAGCCAGCTCTCCACCCCGATTTCCAAGCATTCCCCCACCTCCACCCCTACTAGTCCAGGCCTCAACAACAAGCAGAAGGTACCTGGACTTCTCTCCCTGTCCTGACCTGTCATCATATTGCCCTTTTGTCTCCAAATCCATCATTTTACGCTCTTAATTGTACATTTATTAACATATTCTTGCTCCCCTGTGTTTACAGGACCTCTACCTGCCCTTATCTCTGGATGATGACGATTCCCTCGGTGAATCGATGTAGACTCTCCTACTGCAGCCTGCCTCCTTTTGGCCTGAAACACAGAAGTTTTTATACCTCTGCTGCTTTCCACCTTCACTCACAGTGCCACCTGTTGTCTAGGAGAACCACTCTTTGTCTCTTTGTAAGGCTTAGCCACCACGGCTATGATACCATTTGCTGCTTGAGAATTGCACAAACACAAACTTTTTTTTCCTTCTAAATCCGTTCCCCACTGTGGGTTAACAAACAGCTCACTATTGTTCAGACATGTTTCTCTGAGGAGGATTAGACACTGTTTCTCAAAAAGGGTGCAGATTTCACGGTGTTAAAATTTTACTTTTGGTCTCTAATGTTTTGTTAAAGGATTCACTCTGACGTTGATATTTCAGTCACAGAATTCCAAGCAGCAAATGGATATTTTTAGGGGTGTTAGCCAGAACTGACTCAACTTTTGTATCACTTGTATTCGTGATGTTCCTCCATGTCCTCCTGTCATTCTGCCCTACTGTTAAAGGTGTGAAAGGTAATGGTTCCTTGTCAGAGGACGTCTGCTAAGCCAGATGGAGTCTTTCTAACCCGCTGTAAATACTGTGTATAGCTATCATAACATCTCTGCCCAAAGTCCATTGCTGTGCTTCCATAATGTCACTACAATGTCCGTCTAACATTTGCTTAGCATGATACAGGGTATGGTCAAAGTAAAAGAAGAACCAAAATTAAGTCCCACCACAGAGGGTGAGGATGTGAGGGATGCAGCTCCTGGTTGAGGATTATTGGCCAGAAATAATCTCCACACTGAGAATACATGTTCTCAACCGAATACTAACAGTATATATTTAAGAAATTATCAAATCATGTGTAAAATGACACTTTAAAGTCGCCATAATCATGGAGGTCTCAAAATCCTCAAAATGTTGCCACTAATTTGGCATTCTTATCCAATCAGAAACAACCACGTTATGAAAAAGCATCCCACGCAGCCCTCAGGAAAGTCTTTATATTGGTGTTTCCTCTATTTTGACCCTATACATAGACAGTAGGCTATACATGGTATACACCCTCTGTGTTTTAGATTTTCATAAACTGCAGTGCATGATATTGATGAATGGATATAAGACTTTGGACATGTAAAAAGCTGATTTGAAGGACCTAATGGTGCATAAGAACAACCAAAGTAAAAACAACAAGGCCAATTAGTATACAGTAGTGCTCTAGTGACCACGCTGAAACAATTTCCTTTTAGGCCACTTTATCACTGGTGATATTTTATAGTTGGATGAGTGAAATTCAAAGATAAATAAATAAAGGTCTCAAAGCCAAAGTATGATTTAGACCAAGAATTATAGGAAAGGGAGAAATATGTAACTTTATTAGTTTAAAACTCGTTAAATACTCTGGAAGAAGCACACCTGGAGATTTTTATGCATGTTACTTTTAATGCATCAAAATAATGTCAAGATTGACTCATTCTCATCTGACGCAGTAACAGTTTTATCAGGGCGCTAAACAGTAGTGGGATTTCTCATATCTTGCATGGCTAAGCATAGTTTTCAGATACAGGGGAGACGAAAACGGTTGTCTAAATCTATGTGTGGGTTTTAAATCTTTATAAAGTTTATTAATTTATATTAAGGGTACTTGTCTAGAATTTTTTTTTTCTATTTTTAACTTGCTCACATGAGCTATAAACAACAGTACTTTTTTCAAGCCTCTGTGTGCAGCTTTCTATCACCATAATTATTTAATTTTTTTATTGTCACGACTTGTATCGTGTGTCTTACAAATCTACTGAAAAGAGTTTTCTCATATTTTGCAGGGAATCAAGCCTGAGAATCTCTAAATTGGATGACACTGAAGCACAAAGCAGGGAGCTACGATTCACCACAGCAACAGACACTTTACTGTCTTCTTTCCAGCATTATAATGCGTGACCACAATTAATCTCTCAATACACTGAAAAAAAAGTGATGCTGGTGTAACATCCTTTAAATTAAAATCTATGCATTTGGATTAAAGGGTAGTTTTAAAAAAAAAAGTCAGCTTTTCTTTTTTCTTTAGAGAATTGCCTTTCATACCCAGTAGCGTAATGAGAAATGAAACATGATTTTCCATGCAGTTATTCCATTGTGATGATGTGACAGTCTGAAAGTTGTATGTCTTAGGGGTGATCTGGTGCCCGCCCTCTGGATAAGTTTTTGAATAGCTGTTTTATTTAGCCACTTAATGCTCAAGACAAACCATCACTAAACTATCTGGTGCTGTCAACTACACCTTTCTCCTGCAGGGAGCGCTGTCACACCAGCACAACAGCTAATAATATCAGCTAATCCTACAGCAGGGACACCTCTCCGTACCCACCATTTTGTACAAAAGCGCATTTGTTGTCATCCTCCTGAAACTTATCAGTTCTATATAATCTAACATGCTAATAATGTTCTTCTTTCCTTGATTTTTCTACGGCTTCTTTCAGTGCTGCAGCATAGAAAACATTAACAGAAAACGTTGGTTGTCTTGTGTAAACCTGCTGCCACCATGTAAGATGGATGGTGTAAATTCATCACCTACAGTGGTGCCTTTTTTTTAGATTACTGTCTTTTGATAAATAAAAAAAAGTGAAATGGGACATCTAAGGCTTGTTCTTAACAGCTGTTTGTAACATTTTTAAACGTCTTGAATGAGGAGGGCTCCCAACACTTTGTTTTGTAGAGTTACAGGACACTTAATTGTGGTGTAAATATGCTCCCTTCCTGTTCTCTTTCATATGTATGCCTTTCTGATAGAATGAATGATTTTTTTTTTTCTTGGAAATTTACAATGTCCTTTTTAGTGGTATTTTGCAACGTCACAGTGGCTTGTTTCAATGCTTCATTCAGTGTATTAACTGGTATCCTTTTGCAATTAAAACAGTTGTATTTCACCTCTCTGGTTTTGAATTTATTACAATAACAACCACTGAAAGATTTTCTCTTTTCTGATCTACACACAGCAACCACTATTTGCTTATCTCACACATTTTCTAGCAACAGATCCACTAATCAATACCACACAGTTTTTCCTTGCAAAGGCAGAAAGGAAAACTGTGTGTGCATATTGTATGTGTGCAGCACTAATGACCAATGCTCAATGTGTGTTAGAAATCATTGACAGACATATAAATAGACAAAAGATGTGTAAGTGAGTTAAAAATAGTATTTTGTTCATAGTGGAGATCACTAAAAGACCCTTCATCACCATGGAAACATGAAATCTGTCTCTCACATTATCAGCAGTAGCCACACGTGTGAAAATACTGAATCAACAGCTCAGCTTTAACATAACGATGGATTAAACATTGAATGATAATGTAAGAATAATATGAGCAAACAAGTTCAAATCATGACTTAACGTATATACAGTTTGTAATACTGCATATGGAGCCAAATACTACCAGGTTCAAATAATTGACAAAACACGGATCCATGCTCATGGTCCACTTACACATTTGTGTTCACTGCTTTCACAGCTGCCAAACAATTTCTACATGTGTACTTTCTAAAATCACATGTTCACATACATAACATATAACAGTCCAGATGATAAGCGGGTCTTAGTTCAGAACAAAATCCATGCATTCATTAATCACGAGCATCTATAACCATATCTTTAGTGATGCAGTGATCTTTGTGGAGCATAGATCAAAGTTTATTGTTGTGTTGAGCCAGAGAAAAGTTCCCTCTTCCCTTTGCTGTAACATGAGGTTTGATCTGACATCTTGAAGTTTGAATAAGACTGAGTACACTGTAGCTCTGGCGACCTCTACTGCAGAACTCAAGTAAGGACTTGCTGCTTTTACACACAGAGACACTGGTTACCTTTATGAATGCCCTGCCATCTGCTGGCTAGAACGTGAACGTGTAATTTGGCATTTCACATCTGAGTTGAGGGGGAGCACCTCAACTGGGCATTCTGCCCAAAAAAAATAAATGAAGGAAAGCAGTAAATGCTGTTATCAGTCACTATCTCATACTTGGAAAGACAATAAATGCATCACAACAGTATTGTTTCATGTTTCACAAATATTGGTTGCAGCCTTATAGCAATAGTTTTATCCTTTGACCTTTGGCGTAATGACCTAATTATGATGTGTATCATGTGGGACAGATCTCTGCTGGTACGCTGGTAGAAACTTGTTTTTTGCTGCTTTTGTAACAACACAGGGAACAATCTAAATATCAGCTAATGGCCCCAATGGAGGCTGTAATGTTCCTTGCAATGCTTTCATGTTCCTCACAATACAAAAAAGTCAGACAGATTTTACAACATTTACATTTTTTTTTCTGGAGCCTTGCCAGCACTGAGATTAAAAATGTGACGTTTGTCCACAGGGTGGCACTAGAGGCAGCAACAAAAGGTCATTCAAATCTCTGTGGAGGCATAATTTTATTTTGGAAATTGTATTATCATTTTATGATAAAGTATGTGTATCGAAATTGAAAAGCTTCACCCTCTGGGGAGCATGAATATGCTCCATAAAACTCATAAATCTTACTGCAAAATATGAAATATGTCTTGTGGACAAGTAGAGTTCAGCAAAAACATTACGGTTCGTCCTCAGGGATTTGTGAATGTCTGGCCAATAGAAAACAAAATATTTTTGCGGTGGACTAAATTGTTGGCAGGACACAACAAATGACTGATATTATTTTCAAGCCCTTTAGAGTGAGCCAATAAGCTTAATCTGCTTTGTAGGAAATGACGAAATATTAGGGAGAACATTTATATCATATCAATCTGATCATTTAACATTTTTTAATTTCAGTTGAGTACAAAGGAAGTACTGATTACCTCCACTTTTTAAAACTATTACTGGGGTATTTTTTAATGCCTTCATCAGTGAGCCAACAGCAGAGATAACATGAAACAAGAAGAGAGAGAAAAGAGGAATGCTTTGCAATTAAGTTCACCAGCAAGACAAGTAGCCACAGATGTTCTGGTTCATGATCAGACCTTTAATGACAGGTTCACAATTTTTTAAGTCTGAACATTGATACAGGTTTTTCTTCCTGTAATTATTCCTCCTGTTCATACTGGCCATTTAAAGATTTGTCCTTAAAGAGTAACTCCATCCATCCCAACATATGTATGCAACAGAGGACTGGAGGACAACAACTGTTGGGAGTGTGAGCTTGTATTGTGCTCTCCACACACTCTCTCTTTGAGCCATTTCAATCAGGTTTCCGTAAACACCACAGAACTGAAACAGCTCTCATGCGTGTAGTCAATGATCTGTGTCCGCTGACACTGGTTCATACAATATTCTCCTTGATCTAAGTGCTGCTTTTGATACGGTTAATCACCATGTACTCATCTCCCGTCTCTCTTCAATAGGAATCACTGGTCTAGCCTTACAATGGCTCTGATCATACCTCTCTGACAGAAAACAGTTCATCTCACTTGGTCCACACATATCCTCCATCTCCCCAGTCACCTATGGTGTCCCCCAGGGTTCTGTTCTTGGCCCCCTCCTGTTCCTTCTGTACATCCTACCCATTGGTCAGATCATTCGCACCCACGGTCTCAGTTTCCATTGCTACGCAGATGACATACAGCTCTACATACACTCTCATTCCCCCATTGACTCCCCCTCCAGAACCTTAGCTGATTGTCTGTCACACTCTACAAACTTGGATGCACAATAACTTTCTTAAACTTAACTCCTCCAAAACTGAAGTATTGGTCATTGGTTCCAAATCCTCCCTTCCTAAACCCTCCACTCTGCACCCCGGCAACCTATCCCTTATCCCTGCATCAGCAGTCAGAAATCTTGGCATCCTGTTTGACTCCACTCTGTCCTTTGATCATAACATTAAATCTATTACAAAGACATCCTTCTTCCACCTCCGCAACATTGCACGCCTCCGCTCATTCATCTCAAACTCAGATGCTCAGACCCTGGTTCATTCATTCATCATGTCACGCATTGATTACTGCAACTCCCTTTTTACTGGTCTCCTGGCAAAATCAACTCAAAAACTACATTACATCCAAAACTCAGCAGCCAGAATCCTCACTCATACCTCACGCACGGCCCATATCACTCCCATCCTCTCCCAACTGCACTGGCTACCGGTACCATCACGTATAAAATACAAAATCCCACTTCTCACCTTCAAAGCCCTCCGTAACCTGGCTCCAACATATCTCAGCGAACTCCTGTCACCCTACTCTCCCCCCCGGTCTCTCAGATCCTCCACCTCCAACCTCCTCACAGTCCCACGCACCAAACTGTCCACGTTGGGAGGCTGGTCCTTCAGCGCCACGGCCCCCAAGCTCTGGAATGCTCTCCCACAATCCTTCCATGACTGTCCCTGTGTCTCCATTTTCAAGTCCCAGTTAAAAACTTTTCTCTTCAATGAACACTTCTCTTCTTCTGCTCAGTCTTGATCTTTAGTTTTTTTTGTTTATTTGTTTGTTTTTCTTGATTTGTTTGTTTTCTCATCCATTGTAAAGCGTCCTTGGGTTTGTGAAAGGTGCTATATAAATCTCACCTTTTATTATTATTATTTAAAAGATGTGTGTGGACAGAGAGAGAGAGAGGAACTGGTTCCAGTCCTCCGTCATGAGTTCAGAGGTTCTGGCTCAGATATGATATGATATTATAAAGAGGTCAGGTGGTTCAGATTATGTTATTATATTATAAAGAGGTCAGGTGGTTGAGGCCAGATGAAGACATTCTTCCCACCCAGCTGTTTCATGCAGCGGCATTCACACATACTCTGTGATAAGCCACTTTCTCCTTGTTCAAAATCAATTATATTTATTTAGTTTGATTGTATTCGTTTTTTATATTAGTATTCAAATAGCAAAAATGTAAATGATTATATTTCATAGATGTTTGAATAACATTTCTCATTTAAATTAATTATTGGATTTTTAGGTATTTTAAAGCTTCTGTACATGTTCAGGGTTTTTATGATACATCTTTAATTGGCATCATAAACTACTAACAAAATGGCCTTTTAAATGGTGGTTACACTTTGAGACACTTCATGTGGTTCACTTGACTTGACATGATTCCCCAAATTATATTTAATATTTAGAACAATTGTATTCCATTAACCTTTACTTAATATTAAAAAAGTGATCATATAAGATTAAGCCAATACAGTTGATATGGAGACTGTAAGCATTTTTAAGCAACTCGGTAAAGAGTAAAGAATGTGTGCAAGGTATTCATGCATTTATTTTCATATTTTAACCCCTTTAAATTGAACTAAACCACATGGAAACAAAAAAAAAAATAGTGTCACATCATTGACCCAGCTATGTAGCTCTGGTTGGTAATTCATACTTTATACAACAACTGATATATGAAATAGACCTCAGAGTCCTGCCTGTCTTTGTTTTAGGTCGGTGTTTAAGGTGTCAGACACTTTGTGGTGAGATATTTTTTCCCCTCTCTGAAATATAATTTTCTTTTCTCATATCACTGCAGATCCAAATGGTTTACTTTTAATTTAGAAACTTCTTCAGTTACTGCTTCAGCCTGTCTACTTAGATGGATTCACGTTATTACTGTTGGCTCCCTGCAAACATTCTTCACCAGCTGCCTCTTTTGCCCTCACTTTTAAAGCTGGGATTATCCACACAAGATTTTTGTCTGTCTGATGGAGTTGCTTCTTGTGCTCCTTCTAAAGCTAAACCCACAGCATAGAGTGCCTGCCAGTTTGTCTTATTACCACAGTTCACTTACAGTGTGAAGACTTTTGGCATTTTTAGTCTTGTTTATTCAATAGAATTTAAATTTAGCTGACTTCTAGCTAACTGGATTTTTTTTCTTTTTTCTTGGTGTTGCAAAACAAAACACAGTCCTACAGTACACACAGTGAGATTACTGTAACATTATATGCTAGATTTTTTTGTGGTTGTTGAACCAAATATGACAAGTTGTAGCTTGTTGCATCTATGAGTGGTGGGAGTGAATGTGTTCAGTTTCGGTCTCTCTTTCCCTCTCTTGTTGTAATCATCATATCAGCCCTTACTTGACACCTCCTGCTGCAGAGAGGTGCTTGTCAGACCAGTTTTCAGGCAGTGTTTGTGTGCAATTTGTTGAGTCAATCCTTCCGACAAGTTAAAGCAACAGAAACTGGATTTGAGCCTGTGTAGCAGACGCAGTTGTTTTAAGGAAAAGACACTGTCGCACCAATGTGGGAATAATTTTACCACTTTTCACAGGAGTTTAACTGGACTTTTAATGTGTTTGATCTCAACTCGGTAAGGATACGACAGCTCACCATAGGTGAGTATTGCATTTTTCTTTTTCTTTTCTTTTTTCTTTTATTTGAACAGGGACAGTGCACAATAAAACATTAACCCTGTATAAAACAAGGAGAGATGCATTGCACCGGGTTTTAGCAAGTTGCTATTTTCCACCCGTAGTCCCTGTGCAGGTTTAAGTACTACAAGCTTACACTTTGTTTCTTGTTATCAGTCTTACTATTCTTAGTCTTCAGCCTTGTTTCATACATACACCTTCAGCTTCTTTCTTACCCACTATGACTCATGCTGATTTGTTAGCAAGTCTACATGTAATGTTTTACAGTTTCTTTCTGTGGCCATTCAAGTTTTTATAAATGTTTTTTCTTTGCTACCATCCATGATTCAAGTTAATACAAACCTCCTCATAAAATATGTGAAATGTTGGCTGCATTCTGATGATGTCTATCATCCTAATGATCTTGATGAGACATCACAGAAAGCAACGACAACTACCGTGTACCAGCATGTATGATGGAAATGTCTGGAATGTGAACTGCTGTCACCTTTACTGTTACATAGTATGTGACTAAACACAGAATTTAAATCTAAGTCAACTTTGTACAGACCTACGCTACAATTATGGTCCATTAAAGAACACAAAATCACCAACCAAAAATAACCTGCCTGACTACATTAGCCAGGAACCCTTGCAGATAACACTCACACACAATTATAAGCCCACACAGACTCAGAGTCTCTGTCTAACCAGAGCCACATAGTGACTCACGTTCTCAGTAAAATAAGGTGGCATCTGAAGGTAATTCTCTCTCTTTATTCCTTATGACACATTCTTGAATGAAACAGTAATGGGAGTAGATAGAGAGTAGAACAAACACAGCCCGGGTGTGGCTCTGACAATTCACAAGCATACATAGGTATGTGGGAGGGCATAACAGGCAGTGACAACACCTGAAACGTCCTTATTGTGTGCTGTCGCTGTCTGAGAGGTATGGTGGGTTTTCTTTGGTTCGTCTTCTCTGTATTTCTTTTCTCTCCTCAAATCTATGGAGATTTTTCAAATTGAATAAGTTTAATTCCAGCAAATGTTTCAGAGGTGTTCAGGTTCACGTTCCAGACATTTGATCTTTTCTGCCAGCCCAGTCTGGTTTATATACTGCTCTCTCTCTACAGTATGGATGTATCTTCGAAGCAATTATAAAGGTTGTTTTTTTGTTTTGTTTTGAAGAAAACATGTCTCTTGGGTCTCTTGTAAAGAACACATACGTTCAAGTTAGACATTATGCTCATCGTAAATTTAATTTTGTGTGCTACACTGTGTTATTGCTGGCAATCTTAAAATATCAAAATGCTTCATTGGATTTATATTGGCCAATATTGTCCAACTGCAGCCATGAAGGGTCTGTATGAAGAGGCAAAAAGGTCAAGAGTTAAAATATCAACCTTCCCCAGAGAATACAGCTGTGTTATTCATCCCTTCTCCTGCCATGAGTACAATACTTGATAGTTTACGTCAAAATTAGCCCATGAGTATTAATCACACAAAGTGGTGGCTTTTGCAGCCTCTTATTAATGTGTATATTCTGTCAATCTTAAAGGATAAAAAGGTAGAATCTTTAGAAATCTAGGGAATATAAATCATATAAACCAAATGACACATTCTGGTTAAACAACATCACAGCCAAATTTTCGGGAAAATGAATGTTTTGTCTTTATGATGAAATGCTGAAAATAACATTTTGTATCTTACCACAGAAGCACTGACTCATCAGTAAACCCAGACTGTCCAGGGGGACTTATGTTCACAGGCAAATTTGCTTTTTATCTGGGAATTAAGTAGTGCAGAGATCTAAAAAATTATATTTCAGTGGGCAGGCCTTGCCAAAAAATGCAGTGTCAGAGGTTAGAGGGAGATCCATCCCACGCAACACACTATTGAACACATTATTTAAAGTCACAAAACGTCTGGTGTCTGTCATCCATTTGCAGCAGGGAAGCTTCAACATCTGGACCATGTTCTCCTCTGTAGTCCCGTACAAAAACCAGCACTACGCTGACCTGAAGAGGGAATGTATCAAGGACAAGACCATGTTTGAGGATCCAGAGTTTCCAGCCATCAATGCATCGCTGTACTATAGTAAACCATTGCCTAGTACTGTGCAGTGGAAACGACCAGGGGTGAGTGGCAATAATGTTAGTGGTCCTCAACCCAGACATTTCCTTGAAATTTTGGATACATGAGCCACAAAACAGAGACTTAATGTACAGGATTCCATGTAGATGTAGATGTTTTTTTAAAATAATGGATGAAATGTATAACAAAGAGGCTTTATCAAAACTTTTTTTAATTTCAGAGTCCATATAAAAACTATTTGCTAAGATACTATATTAAAGTTATAGGTTATATTGGTTATAAGGACTGTTTAACTGAAAAAGCCCCAGACAATAGTTAGTTGATAACCTAACTAGAATCTACCAAAAACTGTGAAAAGTCTCCCTAAGGTCATGAACCTTTGTGTTGTAGGAGATGTCCAATGAGCCCCATCTGTTTGTGGAGGGGATCAGCTCCCATGACCTGAACCAGGGAAGCGTGGGTAACTGTTGGTTTGTTGCTGCCTGCTCTTGTTTGGCTTTGAAGCCAAACCTCTGGAAGAAGGTAAGTCAATGTGGTCTCTCTAAATGTCTCACTCTAAATGTTTGCAGCTGTGGGGCTGGTGTATATTGTGTTGGTAACCAAATATTAAGTCGCACAGAGGACTGATAGCACACTGCAAACTGTGGTTAAATAAACTATGGGAGTTTTCCCAGAGTAAATATGTAGTTTTTTGTATTCAATTTGTTTTTGCTGGTGGAGAAAGCATCTGATCATGTAAGCTGGACTGTATTGTATTTTGTATGAATGTAGAATAAGTAACAGAATGACTTCTGAAACAAAGTGATAACCTCAAAAACATTTTATATCAAGGACAGTCTAGAAAGGGAGAGCAACTTGAGCACAATGTGTTGGAGGAGGAAATGAAGAACGTGGGGAATGGAGAATGAATTGTGAAATACTAGCCGTTAATTAAAGTCAGAAGTACTGCAGTAAGTACTTGAGACACTACATGTTGAAATGGGAGATTTCAGTGTCAAATACCATCAATAAAAAATGGTTAAAGCCAGAGAAGATATCTCCATACAGCAACAGGACACTTTCATGAAAATCTGGAGAAAATGGACTTCATTATTTCATATAATATTATATTTGAATGAATTTAATATCACTTTAAAAAGTGAGATTCTTCTAGTTCACTTTAAATACTGTATAATACTAGATATCTAATTAAAATTTTAAAAGGTTTGATTAAATTTTCTTTACTGTGACCATTTACAGTCATGGCGCTGATATGACTGCTGACAGCTTTGTTAGAACTACATTTATCAATTTTTATGATCTGAATTTCATTGCATTGTATGTATGCGTGTGTTTCCAGGTTATTCCTGACTGGAAGGAGCAGGAGTGGGATCCCAAACACCCGGAAAACTATGCGGGAATTTTCCATTTTCAGTTCTGGTTGTTTGGGGAGTGGGTGGATGTGGTGGTGGACGACCGGCTTCCTACAATCAACGGAGAGCTCATTTACTGTCACTCAAAAAACAACAACGAATTTTGGAGTGCTCTGCTGGAGAAGGCCTACGCCAAGTCAGTAAAGCTGCAGAAATGGAGTTTTTTGTATTTAAATATAGTTGATATTACTTTAAAAATCATAACAATGTCATATATAATTAATAATAGCCTAAGCATTATGTATACTGTAAATTACAACAAAAACTCCTAATCCTGCTGCTTATTCCAACTACTGGAATTACTACTTTTACTACCAAACGTTATAATATATTTGCAAGAAATAGTATAACAAAACAACTACTTCTGTCCTCTATATTGTACAAAGTATTCAAACATTTGAAAAAAGTGTTGTTTCATGTATTATTGTGTATTGTTGCAGAAATGTACAGTATATTAGTACACTCTAATGTTCAGCTGTACTTTAAATCTAATATATTTTAATATTTCTGTAATTCTTCAACCTTTGAACTAAATGTGCAATTCCCCTGCACCTCTGCTCAGGCTGTCTGGCTGCTATCAGTCTCTGGAGGGGGGAAACACTGGCGATGCTGTGGTGGATTTCAGTGGAGCTGTGGCAGAAGCCATCAACCTGGAGGAAGAAGCTTACTATAAGGACCAGAAGAGACAAGACCAGCTCTTTGAGGATCTACTAAAGGTCTACGACCGTGATGGAATCATTAGCTGCGCCATTAAGGTCTGTGCTGTGTCTGAATTTTTGCATTTTTGTTTTTTATATTTCAGAGAAACTGTCCACAGTGTGTATCATCTATGATGTCATTTGATTTCATTAGGCAGAGCCTCATGAAATTGAGAACAGAATGGCAAACGGGCTTGTGAAAGGCCATGCATACTCAGTGACGGCAGTGAAGAAAGTGCGCTTGGGCCACGGACTGCTGGCCTACTTCAAGAATGAAACCATCCCCCTCATCCGCATGAGGAATCCCTGGGGCAAGACTGAGTGGAATGGAGCCTGGAGTGACAGGTGAGAAGGACATTTATTTCATTTAGATCCGCCCAAAACGTACCCAAAGGTCTGCTGCTGATTTAAAATGTGGCTGTAAAAAGTTTATAGTTTGCTTCCTTGTGGAGAACAAAGGCTGCATTCAGTTGCTTAATTGCATTCAGTTAAGCAACTTCTCAGAACATTCCTGTAGCATAATCCACTTCCATCCATTTTCCATCTGTATGTTCCAGACAATCATAACTCACAAAAACCTCAATCCAACCAATTCAAGAGCAGGAATCAGGACTTCTGAGGTGTGCAAAACAATGTACGCTCCTCCTCACAAGTTTGTTGGAGAAGTGAGACAAAAGCAGATTGTTAAACCATATTTTAGTTTAAATATGAGTATTTGGAACATATGGAGCACATGGATGGACAGCAGAAGAACATTTGGAAAGTTTCTACCAATGTTTCGATCTTTTTTCCTGTCATGTCATCTTGTCAGTAATGAAATAAATTGTATTTGCTGTGAAACCTCTTTGTGAAGAAGCAAAACTTTCTTATAGTCATATCTCAAGCCCACCACAGCTGAGTGTTTAACATTTCACTTTTGAAAGAGTTAATCTGTAACTAGAATTCATAATCACTTTACCTATTTTCATTTGCTTTGCTTACTTGTCAGCTCCGAGGAGTGGTCAAAGGTCGGTGACACAGAAAGGGGCAATCTCGGCATCACAGTGGAGGATGATGGGGAGTTCTGGTGAGTTCAAACAGCTACTCAAATCCTCTAATGGAGTTTATGTTCTCCTTCAGAGTGTAATGATGCATTTTCGGTTTATAATCCACAGGATGTCGTTCACAGACTGGTGCAAGTTCTTTACAGATGCAGATGTTTGCCGTATCATTAATACTTCCCTACTAAGTATTCATAAGACATGGGATGAGGTTATGCACTTTGGGAGCTGGACCAAAAATTCAGAACCTTTTTTAAACCGCTGCGGTGGCTGCGCTAACCACAAGCAGACTTTCCTGCAGAACCCTCAGGTACTGAGCATATGCAGTATGGACTCTCACCTCAAACAAACTGTGTTCATGCACATGTAAAAATGTATATTCATTCCTTTTCAAATTCTTTTTCAGTACTTGTTTGATGTCACAAAGGAAGTTGATGAGGTCCTGATCTCCTTGCAGCAGAGAGACATGAAGATTCACAGACGAATTGGTCAAGGAGAAAATTTATCCATTGGCTTCAATGTCTTTAAGGTAAAATGTAATAACCTACCACTATAATGAAGAGCAAATTATGTTTTCATTATTGTGTGTTGCATGATAGACACCAAAAGATGAGTATACAGCAGAGAGGGTTTGTAAAATGTTTGTGAAATGTTGCACAGAGGTCAGGGTGAGTCTGACAAGACATGAGTTCATTACAGAGGAAATGGAGTTTGTCTGGGATGTGAAGGCTAGTCAAAGGTCAGTTTATTTTGTGGGAAAACAGGGTCAGTTCATTACATTCTGGCTTACATTTTGTTCAAAGAATTTGGCTTCCTTTAACTTTTCTGCTCGTTAGTTGAACAAACAGTGAAATGTTGTTAGGTGTTTTCATTGACAGGCAGACATTACATGATAGGTTTATCAGAATCAAAACAAACCATTTCAACAAGACGCTAAATTATACATGATTAGACATGAAGAATGTTCATACTTTGGCTGATTGTTTCAAGCTGAAATACAAAATGTGGTGACCATTTCTACAAAAACTCTCAGTAAGGTGCAGAGTGTTCAGCAGCTTGTGTTCTTCTGTAATTGAGTAGGACACTAAGAATAAATGGAAAGATTTCAGATCATTATTCAATCATTTCTGTACAAATATATCTAATAAGAATGCATCATGGGCATATTGATGATTGTGAGTCAAAAAACACATTTACTGGCATTCATAGGCGCCGACTTTTGTTTTTGCCCGTGGGTGCTCGCGGTTCCCAACTGGGGGTCGCGACCCATAAATTGCATAATAACGTTTCATATAGTCCTATTTATTTTCCCTGTGCATATCGCATCAATATTTTACAATAAAATAACCTATTTAAATTTAAATCGAAAATGGAATTACACGGCAAACGCTTGACGCGACACAACCGATGGCACTTATGACCAAAACTATTTCCCGGGATGAAAACACGGTACACTAGTACATGTGTTGTAGTGTGGTAATATCACTTTGCTAAAAGATCTAGCCTACATTTTATCAAGGGTGGTGCTTTTATCCCTGCATTGAGTTTGGATAGGCTGCTAACGGATGGGTGCGCGCGCCATCTCCATTGGCACTTTTAATCTGACTCCCCTCCTCCAAATTTTCGACACTCAAAGGTTTCAGACATCATGAAAATATTTCTATTAACTGGTTT